>NW_028187423.1:0-96404 GCF_964204655.1 Triturus cristatus
ACAAGAATGAGGCACAGGTACAGGTAACTCAAAAACAGTCTCACTCAGTGATGGGCCATGGCTTTAGGGAGGAGGCAAGAATGAGGCACAGGTGCAGGTAACTTAAAGCAATCTCACTCAGTGACAGGCCATAGCTGCAGGAAGGAGGCTAGAATAAGGCACAGGTGCAGATCACTCAAAGCAGTCTCACTCGGTGACGGGCCATAGCTGTGAAAGGCAGCAAGAATAAGGCAGAGGTGCAGGTAACTCAAAGCAGTATCACTCAGTTACGGGCCATAGCTGTAGGGAGGAGGCAAGAATGAGGCACATGTGCGGGGTAACTCAAAGCAGCCTCAATCAGTGACTGGACATAGCTGTAGAGAGGCGGCAAGAATGAGGCACAGGTGCAAGTAACTCAAAACAGTCTCACTAAGTGACGGCCCATAGCTGCAGGAAGGAGGCAAGAATGAGGCACATGTGCGGGTAACTCAAAGCAGTCTCACTCAGTGATGGGACATAGCTGTAGAGAAGCAGCAAGAATGAGGCACATGTGCGGGTAACTCAAAGCAGTCTCACTCAGTGACGGGCCATAGCTGCAGGGAGGTGGCAAGAATGAGGCACATGTGCGGGTAACTCAAAGCACTCACTCAGTAATGGGACATAGCTGTAGAGAAGCACCAAGAATGAGGCACAGGTGCAGATATCTCAAAGCAGTCTCACTCAATGACGGGACATACCTGTAGCGAGGCAGCAAGAATGAGGCACAGGTGCAGATAACTCAAAGCAGCCTCACTCAGTGACGGACCATAGCTGCAGGGAGGAGGCAAGAATGAGACACAGGTGCGGATAACTCAAGGCAGTCTAACTTCAATGTCTTTTTGAGCCCCTGGGTAAAAGGTTTTAAGCAGAGTGGAGACTTTGCTTTTGAGAATCAGTCTCTGTCCCTGAATGCCGCCTAATACCCAGTCTTTTCTTGCTCTTGGGTGAGTTATAGTTCAGACTGTACACTGTGCACCAGGTCAGCACTCTTATGGTGCTGGTGCTTTCTTTGCATGGGCTGCAGTGGGTAATTCATTCATGTCAGGGTTCGTAGAGCGAATTTGTTGGGCAGGTTTGTGCAGTCACACCAATCTTCGACAGTAGCAGCCCTCATGGCTGTCTGTACACCAGTGAATGGCAGTTGCTTCCTCCTGATTGAGTTTCTTCACAATGATTTGGCCATGGCAGTTGTGCTTGCAGGCCGATTCTGGCTTCCCCCTCTCGTGAAAATATGTTTTTCCTTTACTCCATCGGCAGTGGCAATATCAATATCTCATGCACAAGTCAGGCTGCCAGGTGAGAGAGGACTCTCCATTATGGTTCAATCATGATACAGTTCAGTCAGGAACGGCCGTATGTATGATTGTATTTAGTTTTTCCTATTGCTTACTTTGTAAAAAAAAATAAGTGCCAGGGCCCTCGTCAGGAGGGGCACATCAGCTTGCAACATCCATTGCCCCTGCCAGTGCTGCCAACTACGGTACCAACACGACTACTAACCATCACACTCTTAAAAGTGTGACAATATATATTTTTCCAGGGCCCCAAAGCTATAAGAATGGCTTGGGTGGCACGCATTAGTCATTGTTAATGTATATTGTATTAATAAAGTGCTCATGAAGTGCTCATACCTAAAATAGGCAGACACTGCCACCATGTGGCAGACTGTCATAAGCGCTGGTACTGAAAATGACGGTGTCGAGTACCAGAACCCACCAGCTCAAATTTAAGCACTGCTAGAGCAACAACATAGCCAAAAAGCAGCGGAGACTGGGGGATCCCTTGACAGCACTGCCCACTTCTGGCTCCCTCTCTTTGCCAGCTTCCTCTGGGTGTTTCACATGCTAAGAACAAGCTTGGCTTCTCCTCCTGGACTTTATAGCAGCGGAGCGGAGACTGGGCGATCCCTTGGCAGCACAGGTCACTCCTGACACATTCTCTTTGCCAGCTTCCTTCTTCATTAGTGAAGCTTGTTCAATATCATTTTCAACCTTCTAAGCAGCAGGTAGACTTTACCCATAAGACTCGGTCTCTGTCCCTGAATGCAGGGTAAACCCGTTGTGTTTCTGCTCTTGCTTGAGCTGTAGTGCAGACTGTACCATGTGCGGTGCTGGACTTATTCCACTTTTGAGCTTAAGTACAGTTACCATAGTTTGGGGTCCTTGTTGGCTGTAGTAACTTCAGAAGTGCAGTTTGTAAATAAGAGTGGATTTACTCTCTATGTTGGGCGGGTGCACATCAATCCCTAAACCCCTCACTCACCCATGCTCCATAAATCCCTTAAATTTAGTAGTAAGCATGCCCCCTTTTTCAGCCACAATCCCTGTCCCTCCCATGTGTAACACTAAGTAGCCCTCTCTGGTCCTTCAAAGGTTTGAGACTTTTCATTGAGATTCTAGGCTTTCAGTTGGCAAATTAAACCATGAAATAATAGTGTCAATTTTAGTAGAAAAACATATTTCTTAAACATCATGGAAAAGTCAAAAATAAAAACAAAAATATTGGTAAGAGTGACATTTTAAAAAGGGAGATGCAACTAATTATAGACATTGGGAGCATGTGCCATTTCATAAATAACATTTAAACTTTAACCATGAGTTGGACATTGTTATCATTGGAATTGGAATCTTTCATACAATCTACCCCAGATACATTTTGCGGATAGAATTATAGGGATCCCATAGTAAAGGGGGAAGGATTTCCATGAAGTTATTAAATAGTAGTTTTCGTCTCATTAATGCAGAAGCCCTCTAACTTTCCCTGGTGGCAGACAGTGCAGAGCACATATTGTTGGATCTTGATGCTAAATGCAGAATGATATCATTGACATTGTGGGGCATATTCTCCAGGACGTGTGATAACCATCGCAAATTTAGCTTAGCGCAACTTTGCATATCGCAGTCTATCGCGGGAAACAACACCATGTTAACGTGGTATTCAGAAGGCGACGGCACCATGCGATAGTCACACGATAAAGCGTCAAATGACCGCGTTAAACACAACTCCATGCTGCAAAAATGCGAAACACCAATGGCAAAAAAGTAGCGAGGGGGCCAACCGCGATACAAAAATCAGCAATAACCAGCGACAGGCCTGCAATTCCCACGCCTCATGCGGGAAAATGCTTCACAAAAGCAGAGCACATAACCTGCGGGATGAAAAAGTACGAGCACACTCCCACATCCGTGACGTTATACAAATGACCATTGTCCCCCATCACACAGGCATCTCCATACAGTCACACAGCCTGTATGTAAACTGCGGCAATGCAGACACATGCTTGTAACACGCAGTGAAAGCGCATTTTACCACAGCATTGCAGAGGGACAAGCATCCCCTCCTGAACACAGACGTGCCATGACCATGAGCAATCAATCATGCCAGCGTGGACAAATGTAGGGGCAGTGACTCCCGCTTACGTACATGTTGCACATGTTGTGGGATCTGAGTCACAGGGGGCATCCCTGCATCAAGGTGGAACATAACCGACCCCACAATGAGCCCTGATGTCACCTGTAGGCCAGAAATGGCAGCCAAAATAGAATGACCCTGGACACATGTGAAACGCCGAAGAGTCGGATACCTTACCAACTATGACACACAGGACTGGCAGTTAGAATACATGACACCCCAAACAGCACCACTGCACAGATGAGACACACCCACCATCCATGAACACATCACAAACTCGTCATCAACACATGTCGCACTCACACCTGACTGAGAGACGTGCCGGTACAGATGAGTGACATGCACTTAGTGAATGTAGTTTTGTAAGGCATTTATTTGCAAATTCCGTGCCTGTGGTCAATCTGTGCTGTTCCGTGAATGCCAAGGACAGTCACAATGTGACTTGATCATCAAAAGAAATTTGTAATGATGTTGGCCCTGCGGGCTATTCCTGCTGCCGGTGCAGTGGGGCGTGGTCCACCTGCCTCATTCTCATCCTCATCATCCTGTGCCTCTGGGACTGGTATCCATGGTGCCTTGCTGCATACACATATGTTGTGCAACACACAACATGTAACGATCATCTTGCACACAATGTCTGGCCTGTACAGGATCCGTCCACCAGTGCCGTCCAGGCACCTGAAACGTGATTTCAGTACGCCAAATGTGCGTTCCACGATGCCCCTGGTGCGTTTGTGGGCCGCATTGTACTGCATCTGGGACTGTGTGTTCGGGGCATGGAGGGGTGTCATCATCCAAGCGCAGATTGCATATCCTTTGTCACCTGTGACAGTGCAGAGAGACATGAGTCAATAGTTGGCTCTGCATGATGTGTTGGCAGGCTCACTGTGTCATTGGTGTGTGATATGTGTGACTTTGTGATTCCTGTATGACATGTACTGCCTGTTGCACATGAGCGGCATCAATGTGTAGTACATTGCCTCACAGCTGCCCCACCCTCCCCCCGAGCCAATTCACCAGTGTGCGCAGCGCAGTTGCATCACCTGCACCCCACGGCACACCATTGCCATGCCCGTCTGCGCATGTTCACAAGCCTGACAACGACACAGAGATGTAGTTTGCTGAAGGTGTGCGGCCACGTGCGTGTAAGCCTATGGTAAGGACAGGGCAGACACAGATGAAGGGTACATGCCTGGCCGAACTCACCCTGCGCTTGAGTGTAGACCTCTGGACCATGCCGCGGAAATAGCGACACACACAACAGTTAGCATGTACGTTCCTGGACCCCGTGCAGGCTTGCTCACCCTCATGTACCCCTCGGACGAGGCCGCACGCCCTGGGCATGGCACGAAGCAACATCGAACCTTGTGAGATGGATGGCACCTGCACCACACCAGACACACACGTATCAGTTGCCTATGTCCCAAGGCCTAATCTTAACCACACCCAGAGCCACGTGTCGAAAGACCACACGCCACGCCGTACTGCCGTACGCTGGTCAACTCACTTACGCTCACAGGGGGGTCCAACACAGCCACATGTCAAAGGTCTACACCACTGCCTGCGATGACAAGGTTGTGCATGCGGTACACAGCACGATGTGATGTGGTATGGCCCGGGGCCCTCATGCATACATAATGATCACACAGACACAATGAGATAATTTGTGGTACGGGCACGTGCACCCGGCACCTTTATTGCCAGGGTCACACGTCCAGTGACGCCTGTGCTGGATGGGTGTAGGGTAGTGTAAGTAATCTCTCACTGGTTCTGCCAACATCTACAACAGTGATCTGACGATCAGAGGTCCAAAGTACAAACAGCAAGGGTCCATGACTTGAGCTGCACAGAGTTAGTGACACAGGATGCACTGCGGCAGGCACAGGCACACCCGCAAGGAACGGTGACTTGTGGTGCACTGAGATACGGGCACAAGAGCTGAGCGGGTCCTCGTTGATGTCCCAGGAGAATGTCGCGGAGTGTTACGGGGACAGAGGAAGGTGCCCATCCAGGGAATGATGCAGAGGGCAGGAGCAAGCAGAAACAGGCATAATGTAGGAGATGAATGCTACAGTCTCCTGTATCCCACCATGTCAGTATCAGCTACATGATGAATGCAACCCCCAGGCCATTGACTCAGACGCCAAAATAGTCCAACAGGAGGGTGCCCATGACTCCCGCGACACAGAGTCAATGGCACCAGAGCAGGGCGGTTATGCACACAGCGATGATGCCGTGTCCTGGCTGGGACTGACTGGAAAGGATTTGTCTGAGGCATGCTGGACAGGTGTGTAGGCCTAAGGCAGTAGTCCGCAAGGGCCCACATACATGTTTGGTCGGGATGCTATGCAAGGAGTTGGTGGCACCACATCGAAGGGAGTATAGGAATTTGAGCTCTGCCTTAAAAATGTACTCTGCCATTGCGTCATCAAGACTCAGTTCCAAATGTGCAACCTACTTATCCGCTGTGTATGCAGGTAGAGTGCGTCAACGGGAAGGAGTACTGCGTGCCTTGCTCACGGAGGCTGTGATGGTCTGAGGAGGCTGCCATGGTTGCGGGCCTCAGGCGTGGAGCTAGCACAGGCACGGGGTGGGCACTCTTGAACACACGCCGGTGTCGGCAGGTGTGCAGTGTGGCCAGGATGCGCAGGGGCGGACAAGACTGGTTCGGGGAGCTGCGGTTGGCACACATGATCGCAGGCACCGCCGCACACGGCGTCGGACTCGTGTTGGGGTGTGAGGCGCCGCTCTGGCAGAGACGTTGGCCATTCTGGAATAGAACCACACCCAGGGCTACGTGCTTTTTATTCACAGCTCTGCGCTAGCCTGGCATATGCCGGGCAAGCCCACTACGCACACACTTACAGCGGGGATGCAACAAGCAACATTTCCGAGATCTTCCCCACTGGCTGGGGTGACATGGTTGCGTCCACTGTTGACAACACTACCAACACCAGCAGTATTTGTCGGCATGGATATGTCTGCGGTTTGCATAGTGCAGTCTGTCCAGCCACAATTAGCAATGTATGCGTTCTCATTCATGGGTCACTCGCCTCCTTCGCACATGCCTGGTTGGCACCTGCCTCCACATTCCGCTGGTGTGTGGCTGATGTGCCATGCCGTTGATGGCTCATGTACATGGCTAGCCCAGGTTGCCACAGTAAGTTGTGCTGTCGGGTCTGGTGGGTGGGCAAGTTGTTTGCCATGTTGTTTGTGGGTTTGGGACGTGTTTTGCCAGAGTTGTGGGTTGCATGATTGTGGAGTTGAGGTGTGTGGTGTGTCCAGCTGGTACTTACCAACGAGCACTGCATTTCCGTCGGTGCCATCCTGGAAGCGCCGGTTGATGATGGACTGCCGGAAGATGTATGAGTCGTGCACGCTCCCTGGGTAGTTGGTGACGACATTAGTGAAGAGTCCCCGGTGGTCCACTATTACCTGCACATTGATGGAAAGTGTGTGCAGTGTCGGCAGGGGGCACAAGTAGGACATGTGTGCAGTCGATTGCCCCCAAGACGTGCAGGAATCCAGCTATGGCGTAGAATCCTTGCATGGTCTCCAGCTGTTCCTGCACAGTGTGGGGGAAGTATAGGTACTGGAGAACCAATCTGAGGATGGCATCCAGGACAGGTTGGAGGAACTTGGATAGGGCTGGCTGAGAGACTCCTCCGACTATGGCAGTTGTTGGTTGGAATGTCCCAGAGGCCAACAGGTGAAGCACAGCCAGCAGCTTTGTCTGCGGAGGGATGTTGGTTCTCTGCTGTGTTGGTGCCGTCAGTCTATGGGCAATGATGTTGAGGATGCGTAGGATGGTTGTCCTTTTGAGCCTGTAGTGGGCAATGACATACTCTGGTGTTACGTCTGTGAGGCTGGTGCATTTCCTGAATGTCCGTTGTCTTTGTCTGCGCTCGCCTCTGTGGTGGTCCGAGGGGGGCGGGTGTTGGGGGTCCGGGTGGGGGTGGCGGTCCTGGGGGTGGTGGAGGTGGGTGTTGTGACCCTGTTGGGGCTCCGAGCTGCATGATGAGTAGCTCAATGGCATCTGTTGAGCTTCAGGTGTGGCTCTGGGCTTGGTTCCCTTTCTGGTGCTGGTTGTGGTCCGACTTTGCACCAGATCGGAGCAGGTGTTAACTTCCTGCTGCTAACGCGCCTTATCGCCTGTTTTGGGATCTTATCGCCTTTGTGGCTAGTCGTTGAGAATGTTGTGGAGTGGTATTGTCGCGGCTTTTTGCTCGGGAACGCCTACTCATTAGCGATAGTTGCTGTGGTCATCCGTGGCGATGTTTTTTTGAGGGTGCTATCACTGGAAATCTGGTGTTATCAGCAGTTTGCACCGGCTTGTGAATGGGGCGATAAATTTATTGCGACTTTGGCTGCGCTAAAGGGCTGTTAACTCGGCGATAGCTCCTTGAGAATATGCCCTTTGGTTTTATGAGGAGTAAGCCACCGGCGGATGAATTGAAGGAAGGAAGTGAATAGGAATGGTTAAGAATTCAATGACATCAATCACAAAAAGAAGGGAGGGACAGGGAGCAAATAAGAGGTCCAGAACCCTTGCTCCTGAGATCAAGCATGCAAATTCTGAAAGGGTTAACTGTTCCTATAGTGGTGCGTCTCAGGGTGGATATATAGTAAACCCTCCTTTTTGCTATATAAGAATTCAATGAACCAAGTACAAACCAAGGTAGAGGTGGGATATCTTTCCTGGATACTTCTTTTGGGGATTACAGGACCAATAGATCTATTATTGATAATGGTCCGTGTTATAGCCTTTTTGTAAAGAGAGACCAATTATCCTGGTGAGCTGGGCAGGAAACGTGTATAGTTAAAGAATTAGAAATAAGAAATTCCATATTACTGGTCAATCGTTATTCAATTTAAAAATAATCAAAAAATATGTGTTTACTGCAGTATTCCTTCCAGGTAGGGAGCCCGTTTAATCTCTGTGGATTAGCATAGGGGCAATGTATAGTAATTAATTATTGATAACTTTGTCCAGAATTTTATAATCTGAATTGAATAATGTGATTGGATGATGTGACCCAATCTAGGAGGTCTTACCGGGTTTTTTGACACGATTACGGCAGTCAGAGGAAAAACTGACCCCCTGGCCCTCTGCATACGGCCCTCAACATCACTGCACCATGTGGTAGGCACCTTGATGTGCCTGCCACTCGGTGCTGAGAGGTTTACAAACTTCCATTTTCCAATGGGAGCTTGCACTGTGGGTGTTTTCAGCCCGCAGTACAAGCTCCCATTTAAAATTGATTTTACCGACCGCGCTGTGTGGTCGCATCCAAGTTAGGGATTCGGAACCGCTGACCTATGGTCGGTCAGTTCCTTACCCGCAATGTTGCGTCCACCCGACATCGTAATGAGGGCCTACGTGTTTTATAAGTTGAGTAAGTGTTAGAATGAGGTCGGAAGCATAGATTTAATAGAACTCAATACTAAACACATCTTCCCTGGTACCTGTTCAGCTAGCAATTGCCAAATAGCAGTTTTTACATCGTCAGCCCTTATAGGCTAAGAGAAAAAGACAGAATCAGAGGAGGAAAGAGTTGGTAGTTGGAGAAGAGATACAAAAGAATTACTCTCCTCTTCAAGTGGGGAATAATATTTTGTTTTATAAATTGATAGCAATGCAAAAGTAAAGAAAAACTTGTTTTTATGTTGGGTTATAGTTTTAGTATCTGGATGGTTAATTGATAATATTACATTTTCACTTGTGCTTTCTCTAACCGATCATGTCAACAATTTGCTTGCCTTTTCAGCTACTCATAGGCTCACCTTGTTCATTTATTAAGGCATTTTGCATGAGATGTCCTTTCTAGATGCCTTAGTGGAGTCTATCTCTGCTTGAGTGGTGTCAGAGGGAGCTTGAATACATTGTTTTTCTAACAAAACCAATTTCTGTTGATAGAGAGAGACAGGCTAACTTCTTCTGCTTTGAGTAGATCCGCTTTTTGTGCAGTGAAATGTGTCTGTATTGTTACTTTGAAGTGATGTCCTCCCACAGGCAACAGTTCTAATAAAGCAAATCATGAAAAAGGCCTTACGTTTTGCACAGATGACTTTGCGTCTGCTGAGGGTTTAGGAGAGAGAAACTACCTGCAGGGAAAGTCGCTGCTAGAACCACAGTCAGAGGCTTTTGGACAGGGAAAGCAGCAGCATTGTAACGATTTCGCACAGGTCGGTAGGAGGAAGCAGAGTTTGTCCCGGGCCCTATTCACCACATCCCAAAGCCTAAAAGGAACAACATTTCACTTCAGTCTGCAGCACCTATTGAGACTCCAGCAGCATGAGACACACTGGCCATGAATCAAGTCAAAGGTCAGGTCAGGTTTTGATTCTGTTTATAGTTTAACACTGCATTTTTCAATACTCTGTGTTTGAAGCAGCTTTACTTTAATGCATTAACAGTCACACTCAGCCCAGAGTGCCGGTTGCTGTTATATGGGGCTGAGCAGCCGGGTAGGTTGGCCTGTGGAGCACTCTACCAGTAGCAGAAGGCGTGGGCTGACATGTCAGTGGGTTGGCTATTTTTGATCGTTTGTGGTCTGTTTTTATAATCTGGAGAGCTGTTTTTTCATGGTTCATTTCCGTGATATTACCACAACCATTGCCTGCAGCAAGCATAAAAGCATGCAGTCGTGCATGCCTTGCAAAGCAGCCGTACAGCATGTCTCTGTAAGCTCACAACGGCTGTGAGTTGCAAATGAGGGATTTTCTAGCTATCTTATTCCCTAATGGGGCCACGTTTATTATGATGCTCGATCCTTTTTTCTGTCACAGTCCAACCCTGGCGCTGGAAGGGAGACAATCTTAGAAAAAAAATAATTGTTGATTCCAACAGCTTATTGTAGAAGAGGAATACATGCTAATACGTCTTTGCAAGTGTGCAAAACTACAGAGTTTACGGGTATTAGAGGACTCAATGAAAAAACAACTTTCAGTATTTCAGAGGGCAGCATTAAGATTTTGTGGACAGAGATATGCAAGGCTAGTGCTTGCATTGGAAGAGGAGTGGGACAGCAATATCAACTGCTGAAAATACAGATTATGGGCCGGTACCAGTACTAAGCAGAAGTAAAGGTAGTGTCAAAGTTATAGTAGTGATTTAGCTCTTCATACCGTTATCTAGATGTTAAACGTCGTGCATTTTTGTGTCCGCTGACATGTGTGCTGGTGGGCAGGTGAATGTGTGTGTGTTTCTCTGTGTGATGAATACGAACAACCTAAGACAGACACACGCACCAGTTTTCTTGAATCTATCATTTTTAAAGCAAACATGCCTTTTTTTAGGTTTAGCCACTTTGAAAAAATCCTCCAGTTCAATGTAAATTAATGGAGAGGGCACATTTTTATGACTTCTTTTGTGCATCTCCCTCTCACCGATTTCAACATGTTTGTCCACTTTCACAGCTATCACTGCTCAGCTCACTGGTATGCCTGTTTCTTGAATGAAGGAGTACTTAAATCAGAAGAAACTTCTGTGTGTTGGTGAAGCCCAGGATCCCCCAGTGCCCAGCCTGCCACTGAAGCCTTGGAAGGTGAAGGGGGATGCTTAAATATGCCACTGTATGCAGAAACGTGCTAAATTGACTATCTTCCTCAGCCACCTCAATCCCTTTGCTGGTTTCAAGAAGAAATCTGCCTTGCATCTGGATTCATATGCAGGAGAACAAAAGGCGGTCTGATGGCAAAGCATATGAGACAAATGTTAGCAGCTCCAAAGTGGAGCCAGGAATACATCATAGACCAAAAGAACAAAACTGGGGTTCCTGAATCATGATTTCAGTAAATGTGCTTTGGCTCAGTAGGTGCATATTTGTAGCAAAATAAACCACCGCAACAGCACAGCTAATTGTGAGTGACATGCACGCATTATATTTCATGAATGGAGATGTGGCTGAGGTACCAGTACCACCCAAGCACCTCTCCCCTTTTAGGCCTGACACTTCTTGAAGTAGGAAAGGTGGTCCAGGACAACCTGTAATATGGTAGCAGCTTCCTGATTTGGATCTGGTATTTAGAAGATTGTATTTACATTTAGATGTAAAACCTCTGTTACAATCAAATAGGAGTTACCAAGTCTACCTATGAAATACAAGTAACCTATCAATTCTATTTTAGCATTGAATCCTGTTTCTAGTAGATTGACGTTCATTATATATTCAGGAATAAAAATACCAAAATGCAAAGGAAAACAGAAATAGAAATGTTACTTCAACAAACAAAGAACAACTCTAGATGGATCCAACATTGCAAGCATTACGTTCAAACATAGTTGGACATCAGTAAGGCGCTGTACATTGTACAATTGTGCATTGTATATGCACAGCTTGCAGTAGGTACTTGTTAAGAAATATTTGGGAGCTGGCATGTATTTTAAAACAGGAAGCACTGCAATCCTTCCATCCAGCTCACGAACCTCAAGAGAGACAGAACCCATAAGCCGCACACCATTGTGCCTCCTGAAGAACTAGCTACTGTTCAAGGATTTACAATGAATCCTGTCAACCAGCTCTTACATACCCAATCACGAATGTAGCACACACAGACTTCAACATACCGCACAGCACGAAGCACGCCACATATAAAGTAAAAAGACAGACCACAGACACAAAAATAGGTCCTCATGATTACAGCACACAGACAAAAGTCATGCAAACTAAGCATATAACACACAGGTCACAACAAACGATACAGACACAAAACGCACAGACATAACGTGCAGCTATATTGTCATGCGCACTTGGTCTCGTCTCCCCAACTGGTGCAGGTCCTGAAAGTGCTCAGATGTAGAATCGGTTATTAATGCGTCATCGAATACCAGGCAGTGTTATACCATACCTCAATTCTCAGAGTGTACCTCTGTCAGAAATTAATCAATTCGTAACTAGATGTGTATCAATCTTGACCCCACCACCAGCGGGTCACCAAGAATATCACTTTCACACGCCTTTCACCACACACAGTGGCTAAGGTTTTTTAATACTGACAAGTCTAGTCTAGCCAGCTCTCACTACAAATACACAGGATGGTTGAATCAGCAATTGTGTAAGCAAAATTGCTCTCCCACCCAACAATAACTGCCCTTCAAAGCACTGCATTCTTTTATGAGTGCCATTTCAGATGAATTAGCCTTCTACCAAAATCAATTGAACATTGGTCTAGGACTGCAAAGTGCACTTTTTGAACCACTTGAAAAAGACAGGTGCACCTGCTTATTTTTGGGCATTGTCCATGCAGTAGAGGAAATGAGTGGAAACTTCTGTAGAGGTGGGAATGCTTGAGAAGGAAGTGGGAGGCCTCGTATGAAAAATATTGGGCACTTGACCTTATTTGTTTATTATAAATTAAGCAATGTTCCACTGCTTTGTGAACAAACCTCAAACTATGTCTTTCATTTTCAAATGATCAGGGAAACTGCTACTGCATGGCTATTTAGAAATATTTGCCTGATAATCATAATGCTACATGCATAACTTTATGACACATATTAATCAAATGCTTGTTTTGGCTTTTCAATTCTCCATGTTTTGAAAAGCGTCTCCTCTTAAAATTCTATTTTAGATCTTGTTTTTTTTTAATGTATACTTTCCAATACACTTTATCATTCCTGATCTACTTTTTATATCACCAAATTGCTCTTACATTTGTCTCCCCTTGGATTGGATAAATAGTTTATAGGCAAACAATGCCATCACATGAGTCACTAAGGCTAGTCCAGTGATACAGTGGGGCCTACACTGAAGCTAGAAAACTGAAACAGGGACAACAAGAATGACTTAGCGACACTTCAATGGGCCTCCAACACGGTAACTAGCACACTGCCAAAGGAAAACCAACAATGACATGGAGGCACTGATGTAACCAAAGTGACAAATAGGCCCAGGGCAACTAGCAAATGGGCACTGTCAGTAAGATAATGAGCCAGGCAAATCAACACTGACACTTGGTGTAGGAGAGTAGGGTCTGCTATCCTATGGTCACCCCAAATTTTTGCTTTTTGCTTCACTGGTTTTTGACATATTGAGGCTGTGGGCCTGCCAATCAGACCCCCAGCCTGCTGTTCTCTCTACTAAATTAAAACTATGCACCCTAGGTGCATAACCAATTGGAAGTGGATCACCCTGTCAGCCCCTGTACCAGTGTACACTAGGTACCCAGGGCATTGGTGTACCCAAGGCCTGCCAGGGGCTGCAGCATGTATTATGCCACCCCAGGCTTGGCCTAACAATCTGACACAACTGGCTGATCACTCAGCTGGGGTAAGTTGGTGTAATCACCTCTTACTTAGGTGTAGTATACCTATACCTAACCTTAAATGGGACACCTGGTAACCTCTAAGTCACTCCTATGGCAGGCCTTAACAATCCTGAAGGCAGAGTGCTTGGTTCCATGTGAGATGGTGCTCTGGCATGAGCTGAGCCTGTCTGCAGTGGTCGGAACAACTTCCTTCTACTGTTTCCAGATATCGTCATACCATATACTCTTAAGTGCATTATGAACCTCGCGGTTAAATGCTATCTTTGGTTTGGCTTTATCAAAACATGTCGAGTAAGGTGTCATACGAATTGGAATACTAACCCCTCGCCAATTCTGGCGACGGGGTTAGCATTCCACCCTTCTAGAGGGACACGACATGTACAGTACCTGAAACCCGGGTAAAATCAGACATAGCCTCAGCTCCACAAAATGGATGCTGCCACCACAGACACAAGTCTGCCCTCCTGCTGCTGGGAGTCCTTCCAGCTTTGGAGGTGTGGACAAAGGGTTTCCTGCCAGGGGAGGTGCGTGCACCACCCCAGACAGGATTTTGTGTATTGGTCAGGTAGGGCTTGAAAGAAACCAGACATGCCTGTGGCTCACAAGGAGCCTCGGTGCATATGCCAGTTCAAACCGGTCCTGGGGCACACCAGTCCCGGGCCTGGGGCGAGCTGGACAAAGGATTGGGGGTGTAACCACCCCCCTTCCTGGTCCCACCCATAGGGAGGGACCTAGCAGGTAGTCCGGCCCCTAGAATCCGCTTAAAGGTAGGAGCTGTGTCCTAAGACTTCAGACATCCTGGAATCAACTTGAAACTAAGAAGAAGACGGGAACTTCGACATTCTGCTGCACAGAAGACTGAAGAAAATCTCCCCTGTGGTCAGGGAGTGACCACCTTGCTAACGCAAGCACCATCCAGCGAATCACCGTCTGCTTTGCCGCCGCCTCCCGCCGGAGCCCGAGCCCAGAGACTGACAAGACCTGGACCTCCAGACCTCTCACCGCCCGATCCACAGTCCCTGAAAAGAGGAGACCCGTGGAGGCACCGAGACACGTGGAGCCAGCCATCTTGGAACGACTACGACAAGCTGACCAGTGCAACAACCGAGGCTCCCTCCAAGTTGTGCTTTGGGTCCTGAGAAGCCCAACCCTCGAGCAGCATCTGCACCAAAGGTGAGCCCTCCAGCATCTCCACGATCTGCGTGGGGCCCTTCTGCATTTTGCCACTCGACGCGCCTAACCGGTTGCTGGCCCGCTGGCTAGTGGCCATCTTGGCGACGAAATCTACGACAAACACCGCTGGTCTGGTTGCTCCAGACTGGCCCTTGCTCCCCTCCAAAGGAGCAATCCCTCTGACCTTGCTGGTCAGAACCAACAGCTGATTTCCGAATCCTCCTGCAATTGCTTTTGCCAAGGCTTGTTTGCTTCGATCAAGTCGCCGACACTGCCGACAGCGAGAGCCTGCGTGGGACAGCTCGTGAGCCGACTCCTGGACGTCGTCGACCTTCAGGGACCACGTGGCTGCGGAGACAAGCTACCCCTCATCACCTGTTTGCACCCGACATCGCCTGGTACCCACCTGGTGCCACGCTGGTCACTGGCTAGTGACTGTGAACACTGTCCCCTCTGCTTACAGGTCTTCAACATCTCCGATCCACTCTTGGACCCACTGCATCTCTTCCCGACCGACCGCCTGCAGCATCTTTGTCCCAGGCTCAACGGAACAGATAGAAGAAACCCGACGCACTTTGAGGCCTATGCACCCGCTTCCTGTGGGTGAGGTAAAGCTGGCACTCCGGTGCCCATGTGTAGTAATACATCTCTAGTGCCTGTGTTCCAAATCTTAAGTTCCTAGGTCATCCGGAAGATTCCTTTTGCAGTAACTTTGTACTTTTTACGCACCCATTGAAACCTATGGGAGCCCGCGTGTGACTATTTGCTCTGCACACGCCACCCGTGGACCTCCTGGTCACTAACTGACGTTAGCTCCTTGTAGGCCCAGCGATTCTAGAGGCCCTAGGCCTTTTCCCTTTTCTGTTCGTGGTACTTATACCACTATTTTAGTATATGGTTCGAGTGGCCACCAGGGCCTATCCATATAAAGTGCAACTTCTGTGTATTCTGTGATAATCTTGTTTGACGATTTGTGCTCCTGTGCTCATAAAGAGACTAGGGGTTACTTTGAGAAATAAATACATATATATTTTGAATATATATCTGTGTGGTGTCCTTTCATTGGTATAAAAGGGGGTTACTATTGGTAAAACAGCTTGCTTAACACGCATCACGAGTTTAGCCTCAAAGACTGCTTAGCCTACGCTACCACTAGGGCAGCTAGTCCAAAAAGGTTGACTTACAACCACACCATAAGGGTTGCTTGGCATGGTACAAGGTGGTCACTAGAACTAGTGAACAGCATATACCAGGCCAACTTCTCACATTGGTGAGCAGCGGTTGGATTTGAGCTTGCTGTGTTTTACCATTGTAATCTCTTGGTTACCAATTGAAAGATCACATAGGTACCTGTAGGTACATATAAAACAAGATTAGATATACTTAAGTTCTACTGAACTTAGTTGTTGTAGAGCAAAGGGAGTAGCACACCCTGACTACAACTACTAGATAGGTTTAGTAGGTAAACCCAAGTGTAGGTAGATTGCAACACATCCACCCACACTTAAGAGCAATGGCCGGGGCAGAGGGGTCCACTGTACCCATCTCTGTTGAGAGTGACCCCCAGAGGGCACCATCCAGCTTTGCTACCCTTAATCAGAATGAGCTCAGGCATTTGGCAACTCTTAGAGGCCTTAAACAGCCCAAGAACCCAAACTCTGCTGAGCTCAGAGAGCTCTTACAGAATGATGAGAATCAGAGAGCACTCAAGAAAGCTTCCCAGTTAGCCCCCTTAGGGACAGGAACAGGAGGCCCCCCTTCTAAAGATGCCACTGAAGTACCCCTTCCCAATAGTCACCCCTTAGATGGGATGCCTACCACAGAGGATGAGAGTGAAAAGGATACTGACAGTAGTGAGGATGAAGGGAGAACTAGCCCAGTGCCAAGTATTATACTTGGCCCAGCTAAACCAAGGCTATTGGGGACTGACAGTGGGTTCAACCCACTGGATCTCCCCAGTGGACTTAACACAGGGCTTGGAAGGCAAAGGAATCGCTCAGGTGACTCCAATGCTTCCCATGGCTCTAGAGGCTCTCAAGGTCACTCCAGGAGAAGGATGACCACCCCTCAGAGGAGGGAACATGAGGCCAAGATGCAAGAGGCTCAGCTGAGGATCAGGAAGCAGGAGCTAGAAGTAGCCCTGATGGAAGAGAAACTTAGCAAGGCTAGACAGCATAAAGAGAGTGGGTCTATACCCACTGGTGGCAGCATTGTCCCTAAGGACAAAGATAGGGTCTTTGACAATAGGAACCTGTCTAAGGTTGTGCCCCCCTACAAAAGTGGGGATGACATCCACAAATGGATAACTGCTCTTGAGAGAGCCTGCAAAGTACAGCAGGTTCCTGAAGACCAGTGGGCAGCAATCCTCTGGCTCTCCTTTGAAGGAAGAGGCAGAGACAGACTCCTCACTGTTAGAGAAGAGGATGTCAGAAACTACAGAGTCCTGAAGAGTGTTCTGGTAGATGGGTTAGGCTTAACCACTGAACAGTACAGGTTAATGTTCAGAGACACCCAAAAGACACAGACTCAGGACTGGTCTGAATACATTGAATGTGCCACTAAGGCTTTGGAGGGTTGGTTGCTGGGAAGTAAGGTATCTGATTTTACAGGATTGTATAATTTGATGATGAGAGAGCAGATTTTAAATAACTGTCAAAACCAGCAACTGCATCAACACTTGGTTGACTCTGATCTGACCTCTCCCCAAGAATTGGGAAAGAAGGCAGACAAATGGGTCAGAACCAGGGTTAAGCAAAAGAACCAGAACCAGGGCCAAGGGGGTGATCAGAAGAAAACAGACCAAAAGGGTGGAGATCAGAAACCTAAAGACCAGAAGTCTTCAACAGGGCCCCAAACTACTACTAAGGAGGGTGGGTCCCAACAGTCCAAAAAGAAGAAAGAAGGTCAGAAGAAACCCTGGTGCAATCATTGTAAAAATACAACTCACTGGACTAGTGATTGCAAAAAGGGTGGAGCCCCCAACACTGTTGCCCCTAAGGCACCTGCTCCCAGTACTACTGTTAGCAGTGTTGGTCCCCAGACAAAGGGTGTAGTGGGAATCACTATGGGAACTGAAGGAGATTCTGACTTAGACAGAACCCTTACACAGGCAGTCTTGATCTGTGATGGGGACATTGATTTGTCCCTGACTGTGAGCCCCAGTAACCTGGGCAAGTACAGACAGACTCCTTTAATTAATGACAAAGTGGCTCAAGCCTACAGGGACACATGTGCCAGTGTCACTATGGTGACACCAGGCTTTGTGGATCCTGGACAGTACATACCAGGTGAGAACTACCTGGTGACCAATGCCAGCAATGCCACTACTTCACATAGTGTGGCAGTTGTTAACTTCTCATGGGGAGGGGTAACTGGCCTCAAAAGGGTTGTGGTTAGTGCAGACCTCCCAGTAGAATGTTTGTTGGGCAATGACCTAGAGAGTTCTCTATGGTCAGAAGTGGAGTACAGGACTCATGCAGAGATGTTAGGTATATCATCACATGTCCTTGCTGTGACCAGGTCACAGGCCAAAAAGTGCCTCACTGAACCACAGGTCTTGGATCCTGGAACAATGGACCAAGCACCTACCAAGAAGAAGAACAGGAGGGTCAAGGCTGTGCCTTCCCCCCTGCCTCAGAGTGATGATCAGCCTTCCCAGGAAGCTGATCTAGAGGACCCTGAAGGAACTGTCCCTGAAGAGCTTGAACCTGATCAGGTTGAGTTTCTGGGGACAGGGGGACCTTCAAGGGCTGACTTGAGGCAGGCTCAGTTATCCTGTCCCTCTCTTGAACCCCTCAGACAGCTGGCTGCTGCTGAGGCTGCTGGGAATGCTCAAGGTACCCATAAAGTGTATTGGGATGAAGGGCTCCTTTATTCAGAGGCTAGAGACCCCAAGCCTGGTGCAACCAGGAGGTTGGTCATACCTCTGCAATTTAGGGGCTTCCTTCTTACCTTGGCCCATGACATTCCTTTAGCAGGACACTTAGGCCAGAACAAGACTTGGGACAGGCTTGTCCCTCACTTTCACTGGCCTCATATGAATGAAGATACAAAGGAGTTTTGTCGCTCCTGTGTTACCTGCCAAGCCAGTGGCAAATCAGGTGGCACAACAAAGGCCCCCCTAATACCACTACCTGTGGTGGGGGTCCCCTTTGAAAGAGTGGGAATAGACATAGTGGGTCCCATGGATCCTCCCACTGCATCTGGACACAGATTTATACTGGTGGTAGTGGATCATGCCACCAGGTATCCAGAGGCAATTCCCCTTAGGACCACTACAGCTCCTGTTGTGGCCAGGGCCCTGCTGGGAGTATTCTCCAGAGTGGGGTTTCCTAAGGAGGTAGTATCTGACAGAGGTACCAACTTTATGTCAGGATACTTGACAGCTATGTGGAAGGAATGTGGTGTCAACTACAAGTTCACCACCCCTTATCACCCACAATGCAATGGGCTTGTTGAGAGATTCAACAAGACCCTAAAGGGTATGATCAAAGGATTACCTGAAAAGCTCAGGCGAAGATGGGATATCCTTCTACCCTGCCTTCTGTTTGCTTACAGAGAGGTCCCACAAAAAGGAGTTGGCTACAGCCCCTTTGAATTGTTGTTTGGGCACCCTGTGAGAGGCCCACTGTGTTTGGTGAAGGAAGGATGGGAGTTACCTCTCAAAAAGCCTAAGCTAGACATAGTGGACTATGTACTTGGTCTCCGCTCCAGGATGGCTGAGTATATGGAGAAGGCATCTAAAAACCTTGAGGCAAGCCAGGCCTTACAGAAAGCTTGGCATGACCAAAAGGCTGTCTTGGTTGAGTATCAGCCAGGACAGAAGGTATGGGTGTTGGAGCCGGTGGCCCCAGCAGCACTCCAAGACAAATGGTCTGGACCCCATACAATCCTGGAAAAGAAGGGAGAGGTCACCTACTTGGTCGACCTAGGAACTCCCAGGAGTCCCCACAGGGTACTCCATGTTAACAGGCTTAAAGCATATGTTGACAGGGCAGACATGGGCTTGCTCATGGCTACAGATGAGGGACAGGAGGAAGAGAGTGACCCTCTCCCAGACCTGTTGTCTCAGAACCCTGAAGATGGCTCAGTTGAAGGAGTGACCCTTGGAGGCAACCTCACTGCCCATCAGCAGACTGAATGTAGACAGGTTCTACAATCATTTTCACATATGTTTTCCTTGATACCTAGTCAAACTGACTGGTGTACCCATGTTGTGGACACTGGTGACAGTCTGCCTGTAAAGAACAAACTTTACAGACAACCTGACCACGTCAGGGACTGTATAAAGGCTGAGGTACATAAAATGCTGGAATTAGGTGTCATTGAACCCTCAGAGAGCCCCTGGGCTAGCCCAGTGGTTCTGGTCCCCAAACCTCACACCAAAGATGGCAAGAGAGAGATGAGGTTCTGTGTGGATTACAGAGGACTCAATGCTGTCACCAGGACAGATGCACACCCTATTCCAAGGGCAGATGAGCTCATAGACAAACTAGCTTCTGCAAAGTTTTTGAGCACATTTGACTTGACAGCTGGCTATTGGCAAATCAGGTTAGCTGAGGAGTCTAAGGCCAAAACAGCATTCTCAACCCCAGGTGGGCATTATCAGTTTGTGGTGATGCCCTTTGGTCTGAAGAATGCACCTGCCACCTTCCAAAGGCTGGTGAACCAAGTCCTTACTGGGTTGGATGACTTTTGCGCAGCATATCTTGATGACATTGCTGTCTTTAGTTCCACCTGGGAGGATCACCTGATCCACCTGAAGAAGGCTCTTGAGGCTCTGCAAAGGGCAGGCCTCACTATCAAGGCTACTAAGTGCCAGATAGGGCAGAGTAAGGTTGTGTATTTGGGCCACCTTGTAGGTGGGGGCCAAGTTCAACCACTGGAGAGTAAGATACAGTCCATCAAGGATTGGTCCCCTCCAACCACCCAGACTCAAGTTCGAGCTTTCTTGGGCTTGACTGGGTATTACAGGAAGTTTGTTAAGAACTATGGGTCCATTGTGACTCCTCTTAATGATCTGACATCCAAGAAGATGCCCAAAAAGGTTCAGTGGACAGTAAGCTGTCAAAAGGCATTTGATGACCTGAAGGAGGCCATGTGCTCTGCACCTATCCTGAAAAGTCCTGACTACTCCAAAGAGTTTATTGTCCAAACAGATGCTTCTGAGTTGGGTGTGGGAGCTGTGCTGTCACAACTTAATGTAGATGGTCAAGACCAACCCATTGCTTTTATTAGCAGAAGGTTGACCCCCAGAGAGAAGAATTGGTCAGCTATTGAGAGGGAGGCCTTTGCTGTGGTGTGGGCCCTGAAGAAGCTGAGGCCATACTTGTTTGGCACTCACTTCAAGATTCAGACCGACCATAAGCCCCTCTTGTGGCTAAATCAGATGAAGGGTGAAAACCCCAAACTGCTTAGGTGGTCCATTTCCCTACAGGGGATGGACTTTACAGTGGAGCACCGGCCAGGTACTGACCATGGGAATGCAGATGGTCTCTCCAGGTACTTCCACTTAGGACATGAAGACGAGACTGGTCAAGGCTAGTTTAATGTCCCAGCGTTTGGGGGGGGGTTGTGTAGGAGAGTAGGGTCTGCTATCCTATGGTCACCCCAAATTTTTGCTTTTTGCTTCACTGGTTTTTGACATATTGAGGCTGTGGGCCTGCCAATCAGACCCCCAGCCTGCTGTTCTCTCTACTAAATTAAAACTATGCACCCTAGGTGCATAACCAATTGGAAGTGGATCACCCTGTCAGCCCCTGTACCAGTGTACACTAGGTACCCAGGGCATTGGTGTACCCAAGGCCTGCCAGGGGCTGCAGCATGTATTATGCCACCCCAGGCTTGGCCTAACAATCTGACACAACTGGCTGATCACTCAGCTGGGGTAAGTTGGTGTAATCACCTCTTACTTAGGTGTAGTATACCTATACCTAACCTTAAATGGGACACCTGGTAACCTCTAAGTCACTCCTATGGCAGGCCTTAACAATCCTGAAGGCAGAGTGCTTGGTTCCATGTGAGATGGTGCTCTGGCATGAGCTGAGCCTGTCTGCAGTGGTCGGAACAACTTCCTTCTACTGTTTCCAGATATCGTCATACCATATACTCTTAAGTGCATTATGAACCTCGCGGTTAAATGCTATCTTTGGTTTGGCTTTATCAAAACATGTCGAGTAAGGTGTCATACGAATTGGAATACTAACCCCTCGCCAATTCTGGCGACGGGGTTAGCATTCCACCCTTCTAGAGGGACACGACATGTACAGTACCTGAAACCCGGGTAAAATCAGACATAGCCTCAGCTCCACAAAATGGATGCTGCCACCACAGACACAAGTCTGCCCTCCTGCTGCTGGGAGTCCTTCCAGCTTTGGAGGTGTGGACAAAGGGTTTCCTGCCAGGGGAGGTGCGTGCACCACCCCAGACAGGATTTTGTGTATTGGTCAGGTAGGGCTTGAAAGAAACCAGACATGCCTGTGGCTCACAAGGAGCCTCGGTGCATATGCCAGTTCAAACCGGTCCTGGGGCACACCAGTCCCGGGCCTGGGGCGAGCTGGACAAAGGATTGGGGGTGTAACCACCCCCCTTCCTGGTCCCACCCATAGGGAGGGACCTAGCAGGTAGTCCGGCCCCTAGAATCCGCTTAAAGGTAGGAGCTGTGTCCTAAGACTTCAGACATCCTGGAATCAACTTGAAACTAAGAAGAAGACGGGAACTTCGACATTCTGCTGCACAGAAGACTGAAGAAAATCTCCCCTGTGGTCAGGGAGTGACCACCTTGCTAACGCAAGCACCATCCAGCGAATCACCGTCTGCTTTGCCGCCGCCTCCCGCCGGAGCCCGAGCCCAGAGACTGACAAGACCTGGACCTCCAGACCTCTCACCGCCCGATCCACAGTCCCTGAAAAGAGGAGACCCGTGGAGGCACCGAGACACGTGGAGCCAGCCATCTTGGAACGACTACGACAAGCTGACCAGTGCAACAACCGAGGCTCCCTCCAAGTTGTGCTTTGGGTCCTGAGAAGCCCAACCCTCGAGCAGCATCTGCACCAAAGGTGAGCCCTCCAGCATCTCCACGATCTGCGTGGGGCCCTTCTGCATTTTGCCACTCGACGCGCCTAACCGGTTGCTGGCCCGCTGGCTAGTGGCCATCTTGGCGACGAAATCTACGACAAACACCGCTGGTCTGGTTGCTCCAGACTGGCCCTTGCTCCCCTCCAAAGGAGCAATCCCTCTGACCTTGCTGGTCAGAACCAACAGCTGATTTCCGAATCCTCCTGCAATTGCTTTTGCCAAGGCTTGTTTGCTTCGATCAAGTCGCCGACACTGCCGACAGCGAGAGCCTGCGTGGGACAGCTCGTGAGCCGACTCCTGGACGTCGTCGACCTTCAGGGACCACGTGGCTGCGGAGACAAGCTACCCCTCATCACCTGTTTGCACCCGACATCGCCTGGTACCCACCTGGTGCCACGCTGGTCACTGGCTAGTGACTGTGAACACTGTCCCCTCTGCTTACAGGTCTTCAACATCTCCGATCCACTCTTGGACCCACTGCATCTCTTCCCGACCGACCGCCTGCAGCATCTTTGTCCCAGGCTCAACGGAACAGATAGAAGAAACCCGACGCACTTTGAGGCCTATGCACCCGCTTCCTGTGGGTGAGGTAAAGCTGGCACTCCGGTGCCCATGTGTAGTAATACATCTCTAGTGCCTGTGTTCCAAATCTTAAGTTCCTAGGTCATCCGGAAGATTCCTTTTGCAGTAACTTTGTACTTTTTACGCACCCATTGAAACCTATGGGAGCCCGCGTGTGACTATTTGCTCTGCACACGCCACCCGTGGACCTCCTGGTCACTAACTGACGTTAGCTCCTTGTAGGCCCAGCGATTCTAGAGGCCCTAGGCCTTTTCCCTTTTCTGTTCGTGGTACTTATACCACTATTTTAGTATATGGTTCGAGTGGCCACCAGGGCCTATCCATATAAAGTGCAACTTCTGTGTATTCTGTGATAATCTTGTTTGACGATTTGTGCTCCTGTGCTCATAAAGAGACTAGGGGTTACTTTGAGAAATAAATACATATATATTTTGAATATATATCTGTGTGGTGTCCTTTCATTGGTATAAAAGGGGGTTACTATTGGTAAAACAGCTTGCTTAACACGCATCACGAGTTTAGCCTCAAAGACTGCTTAGCCTACGCTACCACTAGGGCAGCTAGTCCAAAAAGGTTGACTTACAACCACACCATAAGGGTTGCTTGGCATGGTACAAGGTGGTCACTAGAACTAGTGAACAGCATATACCAGGCCAACTTCTCACACTTGGGCACTGGGACAGGGGTACAGAAAGAGGACCATCAATACTAACATGGAAACAGTGGCATTGGGGCGCGAGCACGGGACACAAACACTAATGCTAGTACCAATTCTGTCCTCTGCACACGCTCAAGTCAATTGTAATTTTTTTTAAACAAGTCGCGTATAAAGAAAATGAAAAGAGTGATCCATATGGTTTTTCCTTTTTCTTTTAATCCACGCTGCCGTTGGGTCATGGACACTCGAACACTGATTAGTGGCACCAACAATGGCATAGGGATGTTGGCGATGTGGCACTGGAAGTCGTTCATTGACGTGGATCACAAATATTGACACTGGGACACACTAGGACATTAACACACCTGCACCTCAGTGATGCTGACACAAGGGCATTTTCACTGGGACACAGATAATGGAACACCAACATGGAAATATTGACTTAGGGGCCAAGACACTCACACTCACACAAATGTATGCTGGTCCAAGGCCATGGGGCAGAGACATTGTGCGATTGTTTTAAGGACTTTAGAGCATAAGCACTTACATGTTTATGCTTGGCTATAACACCAGGTGATACACGGGCACTTTCTGGGTGGACGTGACACTCAGGTACTGACCTGTGGTCGCTGAGATAAATTACTGTCACTGGGATACCGACACAAGGGTGCTGACGGGGCACATACATATGAATCAATCAATCAGCATTTGTAGAGCATGGCACCGTCACCCGTGGGGTTATCTCGGTGCTGGGGTGTGGGGTCTCCGTCAAATAGCCAGGTCTTGAGGAAACGGGAAGAGGGACATAGGGTCAGAGACACAACAATTTACACTGAGGCTTTGACAACACTGCCAAGGCTTTACTTCCCAGTGACCCTGTTTGGGTACAGACAGACACTAGGAAAAGTGGACACTGACACAGAGACACTGAAACTAACATGGTACATTGAAATTGATATGCTTATGTGGGCACAAGGACAATGTTACAGAAAATCTGACAGGAGAACAATGACACTGGGACATTGGTGCCGTGGCACTGCCACTGGGACAAGGGTTGATGGGGTAATAGGAACACTAGCATCGATACTGGAGCACTCATGATGGGAGAAAAACTGAAGTGACACATATGCAGTAACAGTGTCATAAGGACACGAATCCAGTAATATTGACAAGTCCACAAACACTAATGCTGAGGCACTTACAGAAGGGTGCCAGCATTAAAACACGGAGTCAGAGATACTACATGCAAAGATGGCATGAACAACAAGCATGAAGGCACTGACACTTGGTCATTGGCATTAGAACACTAACACAAGGAAACTGTTGCATGGACCGAGACACTGGAACACCAATACAAGCACACTGCGAGGGATATAGTGACAAACGGACAAAGAGATATCAATACTGACAATGGAACACTTGCGCAGCAATAGGGCAGTCCATCACTGACACGGAGACACAGCCACAGATATTGAGTGACACTGACACTGGAAATGTTACTCTTGGAAAGTGACACAGACATTGATGGGGAGATTATTACTGGGAAAATGATGCAGGGACACAAAGGCAATTAAAGGGACACGTGGACATCGGGGCACCAACACTGGTAAGGGGATATTGACATTTGGACACTGATATCGAGATACTGAAAGACAGACTTACACTAAAACCATAATATTGACACTGTAGTTCTCACAGTTGGGAAAGAGAGCTACACAGACACAGAGGCACAGAGGCACAGACACTAAATATTACACAAGATCACTGACACTGAAGCACTAATGCTTGGATACAAGTATAGGGAGACACACCAGAGGCAACAAACACTCGGACTATAGACATAAGAATAAGCAAGTCTATGGTCCAATCTAAACAACACGTTTAACAGCACCATGAAGGCATAGTGTTAGCAAGTGCTGAACATCAGCAATACTCCCTAACATTCTTCCATGAGATAATATGGAAGCCTGTTAGCAATGACCCCTTGGTCCTGCCTAAAATAACCCAAATCTCTGTCTGTTGTAGTCTGTGTTGACCGAATACAATGTTGGCTCCTAGAAATAGTGAAGGCACACGCTTTTTACTGTCACAGTCAGTGGGGCATCAATGAGGACAGACCTGCTGCATGGGCAGGGTGCTGAATGTTAAGGCTGTCAAGTCTTGATTCCACTGGATGCCTCTTTCTTCCATCACCTTACACTTTCTAGCTCTTTTTTTTACTCTTGCAAGATCTTTTTCGCCCGTGTGTTCTGTCTCTGTCATCATTTTCTGACATTTCTACTCCTCTTTATTTCTTTCTTTTCTGCCCATCTTGATTTTGGTCAGGGTCAAAATTGAATGATGAAAAATAAGTCTGGGTCTCAAAAGATAAGTGCCAGTGTCCGCTACCTGAAACCAAATGCACATATTAAGCACTGACTGCAAGGTTCTGAAACAATGACTGGGCAGCTGTTTGGCAAGTTCCTGCTTCTTTAAATAGTAGAAGGGGGCCCATCACCACACTCACTCCCTCAACTGTGGACATGCTCTCCCAACATCCTATGCTTACCCTGTATATCTCTCCTACGGACTTTTCCATTGAGGTCTCCCTTGCTCAGATGATTTAGAACTCCCTTAAAAACCCATTCAATTATTGTCAATTGTTGTTTTGTAAATGTACCTAGAAACACTGGATTTGCAATACTTTTCCCCAAAGGCGCCTTGAGGGAGGGTACACAGACCCACACATAGTTGCATTTACACACTATTCAGTTTTTTTCAATTTTACTAGATACAAGTATGTGGAAAATACCCTTTAACACAGTTTTAATTAACGTTTCCCAGTGTTCTTGCTCGCTGTAATTTCCAAAAGGGACCATTTCCTATTTTTTATAACCAATAGTGGTAAATGTAGAATAATGGTAACACTTTAGAAAAAAATGCAAAATATGCTGCATTCTTTAAAATCTCACCATATTGTGACTTTAATTAAAAAATACTACGGGGAGAAGGGAACCAAACCAATGACAAATATTGAGAATCAAAACCCTCCTGTAGTTATTCCATTGGGCCATGCCACCTTAACATCCACCCCTGGCTACGGGCCTGGATCTTGTTCACAATAAATAGCGCAATCCCTATGATATTATATCTGTAGAGAACGGTGGCCTAGGTCTGGTTCGGCTGAATACATTAAAGTGACTTCTGTTGATGTATACTAGTGGATGTGGCTAGAGGCTATATCGATCTTGCCAACATAAGTCACAAAACTGGCACGCTCCATGAATTCAGAACCACAGTTTTGATGGGTTGTAGAATGAAAACTCTGAAAGGGGATTTGAAAATGTATTTACTTCCCCACTGGCAATAGAAGGGTCTGCACGTGTTGTGAAGCAACACAATACCGTCATTCATAAAGTGTCGAAACGAGTGGGTCTAGCAATAGAAAATTGGCCCTTAGAGGAAAGGACACTGAACAATGCCTGCTGTACTTATAAGGGGATTGTTACAGCCTAAGGTGTCCTGGGAAGAAAAACAGCTAGCACCCAGGAATGTTCTGATGAGCCGAACTGTTATTTGTCCCCATCTGGATCGAAGAGGGTTTCTTCAAAATACTGTGATATGCATCTCTGGCTCCACAGAAGACATGAGGGGCCTCTGATTAGTTCAGACAGCAGTTGCCAGCATCATGATAATATGGAAATGTGGGCTGATGAACCTATTGTTAGCTTCACAGGTTTTATCCATGAACCTTATCCTGTGTTATGTATAGTTGTAATCTGAGGTCACAACAGACCCGATTGTACAGCTGTTTCTGTCAGTGGTTTTGTGAAATGTTCTCATTTTCAGTCGGCCGTCCTCATCCTCAATGCATATCAATATATCTAGAAATGAAAGTCCCTTCTCTGAGAATGATGCTGTGAATTTCAAACATGGGTTGCATCCATTGATCCATTTGGTGGATTCAGGTATGTTGGCTGCATTGCCTTTCCTTGCCTTGCCTTGTTGATGAATCTTCTTCACTACTGTATACCCTGGAAAAAAGGGGTTACTGTGATTGAGAATGAACTTCTGCTCTCAGCTGTACATGCGACATGCTAGGTTTGCTAGGATGAATGTGCTACTCATAGACCCTGCATTTGTAGATATAGTTTGTTTTCAAATTGAAAAAGAAATTCTTTGAGGGCTATTGCAGCACATTCTACAGTGAAGTGGTCTGTGGTCGGTGAATTCCATGGCTCTGCTCTTAACATTTCCTCTATTACTGTGAAGTAGCATTAGCAGTATTACGGTGAAGTAGCATCCTGAGGCATATTGGTGTAGAGGGCTTCTCCATCGAGGCTGATCCAGAGGTCTGTGGTATCTTGAGTATTAATGGTTTCAAAGAGATTTAGTATATCCTTAGTGTCTCTCAGAAAAGTGAGTGTTCTTTCCACAATTGGTTGAAGGAAATAGTCACAAACTTTTGACAATGGTTCAAGTAAGGATCCTATGCCAGAGTCAATTGGTCTCACAGGGAGTGGTTATTTATCCTTGTGTATTTTG
Organism: Triturus cristatus; assembly: GCF_964204655.1. Lineage (NCBI taxonomy): Eukaryota > Metazoa > Chordata > Amphibia > Caudata > Salamandridae > Triturus > Triturus cristatus. Next base: position 28,712 of record NW_028187423.1, read on the forward strand.
TGAAGAGAGTAACATTTGGGTATTGTTGGTTGTTGATTGTGTAGAAAATCTGCTTCTTTTTTGGTAATCCACCCTGGTGTTTCGGCTTCATTTATCATGATCTGTATCTTTTGTTGTAGTCTGGGAGTCAGGTCTTGTTGGATAGGTTGGTAATGTGTGGCGTTGTCCAACAATCTCAGACATTCATGTCTGTAGTCCATCATGGCAAGGATGGCTATAGCTCCACTTTTGTCAGCTGGTTTGATTGCTATCGCCTCATCATTAACTAAGGTGTTAATAGCTTCCCTGTCCTTTCTAGTGAGATTCTGAAAGGGTAATTTTAGTTGAATCTTCTGGATGTTGTTCATCACTTCTTTTTCAAATATGAGAATCTCACAAGGGATCGTGCTGGTTGGGGTGTGCCCAGGACCTTCAGTTGTGGCAGGTGGCCACAATCGTGTTCTGTGCAGGCCATTCTCCATACCCCACCTAGAATTCACAGCAGTGATGTATTGAGCCAGAGCTACTTTTGTTGATTGAAGACCCTCTAGAGCTGCTGGATATGTGGATTTGGGGATGACACATACAGACCAAGTAAATTAAACACCTCTGCTGCAGTACTCCTGTCCATCAGTCCTCCACACAGCATACAGCATTAAAGGAACGAGAGCTGTATCGCAAAAGGTTTGTCTTTGGCATCCCGAAGGATCGGTTTAGTCTTTTTGGTGTTCTTTTGGGAATCACCTCTGAGCACCGAATGCCTCACTGGGGTTTGTGATTTGCTTCTCATGCATTACATTAAGTGACACTGGTCTCATTTTGAGAGCGAGGGCCTAAGAGAGTTCCACTATCCGGCTAGTGGTCCTGAAGTACTTTGGTAGTTGTCTACAAACAAGCAAATCAGAGAGTTCTTTTTTAACATATTTTGCACCCATAACAGGCACCATTAGCAATAATACAAGGAAGGACATTGTGGTGTATTTCCTTTTCTTCCCCGGCTGAGTTAGCTAAGGCTCCAACAGCTACATGTGTGGCATAGTTCCCCTTCTTCGATGCTGAGCTAGCTGAGGTTCCATCTTGTACAAGAGTGGCATAGTTCCCTTTCATACCCGCTGAGTTAGCTGAGGTTCCATCGTCTACATGTGTGGCATAGTTCCCTGTCTTCCCTCGCTGAGTTAGCTGAGGTTACATCGTCTCCATGCTGCTGTTATGTCACCTGGTTCCACTTCCAGAACCTCAGGGTGTTTGATGAGGAACAATTTCCTTTCTTTCAGCTGGAGCTTTCCTCTGGCTGAAATGTGTGAGCAATGGGGAACAGAACACAACCAAACACATCTGGAAGAGCTTGAAGAGTTTGCACTTGCAGACTTGGAGAGTCAAAGAACTGTTCATATAAAGCTTTGTGAGGGAGATATGACGCAAAGAAATAAAAGTTAGGCGGACGCCCAGGAACACAGCACATGCAGTAATAGCTGTGCATTCCATATCTTCAGTGCTCAGCGTCACATCATCTGCGACACAACATGGCGAGGAAGAATGAGAGTAGGGTGTCTGATGTATTCACTAGATAGAGCTGCTGCCAACATGTATCCTGCTACTGTTGTAAAGCATTCTGATGCCTTTGGGCTATGTCCACGCTATATAAAATTGCAAAAATGAAAATAAATAAAATATATGACTTCTGTGTATTTAATTAAATACAAACTGTCTGTCACTTCCAGTTGTCACCTTTATGTACATACTCTTCAGTTCTCTACATCAGTGTTTGGAATATGCTCTTGAGAAGTGAATTTGGTAATACTTTCTGCAGCAGCAACCACACACCAGGGAGAGCAGGACAAACACAACATGAAGGAATGGAAATCCCCAAAGCTGCAAAATGTGCCTTGAGCAGCAGTTTGGAGCGCTCAGTTTGAAGAATGCACGATACACAATTGTTGCCCATTGTCTGACCCCAAGCAGACCCTACATTTGTGAATCTTAAAAACGTCCATATCTGTGACGTCTAAAACCCCAGTTTCCTGCCACAAAATGCTTTTTTGTGTTAAATGTATTCGCTCCTGGACACTGGAGGCGGAAGTTCTTTTAGCAGCCACCAGAGGGCGCCTCTCCCCAGCCGATGAAATCCACTGAGCACATTGTACGAAAGGGAGAAAGGTTTCCTTTTCCGGGTCAGCTGCGGCAGAGACAGCTGCAGCGGAGGCTGACCTCATTTGGCTTCTGCCTGTGTGAAGCCTGCTGCAGAGGAAGAAGGACCCCATGTCTTCTGGCAGTTATCTTAATCTTCAGCCCCTCACAGACCCCAAATCTGCACCTTCCACAGCCCAGCGTCAGGAGGAGCGGGCATCTGCCAAGTGCTCATCATGCGACATTTCTGTGTTTTCATTGTCATTATGTGTGACGTTTCAGTGATTCAGATGTGACGCTTTATCAGAGGTAGTGCAAATCAGTTCTGTGTTCTGCCCACAGATCTTCTGTTTTCACTGGTGTGAACTGTGCCTCCTGATTCTGGCCTGGCCCCTCCTAACAGCCACGTTCATTCTCCTGTACAAAGGGGATTTCACGATGATTCCTTTACTCTGGGGCCTGCATTGTACTGTTCCACTCTGGGACTGGCCGAAAGGCCTCTCCAGGGCTGACCTGTTGCTTCTTTACCATGTCCCGGCTCAGGCAGGGGGGGCTGCGCAGCACAAGAGGCAGTAACTTGGCTGGGGCAGCTTGGCTGTGCAGCACAAGGGGCAGTAACATGACAGGAGCAGGTGGGCTGTGCAGCACAAGGGGCAGTAACATGGCAGGAGCAGGTGGCTATGCAGCACAATGGGCAGTAACATGGCAGAGTCAGGTGGGCTGCGCAGCGCAAGGGGGCAGGTGAGCTGTGCAGCACAAGGGGGCAGTAACATGGCAGGGACAGGTGGGTTGTGCAGCTCAAGGAGGCAGTTACATGACAGGGGAAAGTGGGCTGTGCAGCGCAAGGGGGCAGTAACATGGCAGGGGCAGGTGGGCTGTGCAGCACAAGGGGCAGTTACTAATTACGAGTCCAAAAACTCTAGACTCTAGCAGAAACACAACCAGGTCCTTGCCCAACCCTTGAAATACTAGGAAGGGAATAAAATGCAAGGGGCACCCTCATCCATGATCCAGCAGCAAGGCTGGATATAGGAGATATAATCTCCTAACCTAGATGTGCTGCCAATTCTTCGTCACAATTGTGCCCAATGGGAACTAAAGTCCTATATTGAATAATCAATTTTGACTCGAGGCGTCTAAGATCTTGTGTTCTGTTGCCACCTCTCTCATTGAGTCTCACTGTGTCTAACACACAAAAATTCAAAAGGGCACTGTTCTGCCCATGATGGCTTTGAAAGTGTCGCGCAACAGGATATTGCTTGTCACCATTTTTTATTGCGCGCAAATGCTCTAAGACCCTTTTCTTTGCCTTATGTATTGTACTGCCTATGTACGCTTTTTGACATGGGCAGAACAAGGCATATACTGCAAATTCGGTGTTACAGGATGTGTGTTTCGTGATTTGAAAGCATATAGGTTGTGAAACACTGCCTCTAGGCCAAGTTCATTTTTAAAGTAATATTTCAGAAAATTGAATTTGATTTAATTGTAACAATGCAAATTCTATCCTGTTTTAGTTAAAGAATTAGCTTAGGTTTTTTTTTCTAAATTATATGCACTGTGGTAAGGTGGTAGAATGTATTTGTGTATGTGAGATTAATATTTTTTCATTTTGTTTTCAGAGGACAGATTGGCTGCCATATGGAAGAATGTGAAAGAGCAAAAGTATCTTTTGATTTACCCACAAGGGCATGACTGTTTATAGCAATGAGATCGGTGAGGTTGACCTTTAATGAATTACATGCCGAGTAAGGAACAATGCTTTGTGATGTGTTAGTTGCCCACTGGGGTAATACGGACTGTACAATACAGAGAACACAGTAATAATGTTTTCACTGAAAAATAGATTGAAAGTTTTATTGTAATAAGAACGTTCCGCAATGAGGACGAATAAACCGTTGCACACCTATTCAGTCAATTACTGTAAAATTGTGTAACACTGAACTTGCATTGATATGTATCTGAATTTAGGGTTAATTTTATTCATTGCGAACTGTTATTTTCAAAGGTACAGCCGAGGACACTTGGGACTGTAATTCCAGTATGTTGTATTGAAAGACAGAGTGAAGTAACTCTAGTCTTTGAAGTCTGTTTTCACTGTCAACTTTGAAATAAGATCACATGTGTATTTAAATGTACACTGAATGTTCCTGCAGCACTCGTGAACAAGGGAGTCAGCCCCGAAACGTGTAGAGATGGCTTTTTCTGCAAAATAAATCACTGCGTTTAAAAAGCTTGAAGAGTCCGTGGCTGCTGTTTTTCGAAATTTGAAAGATACCAGCTTTGGTGTGTATATATATATATATATATATATATATATATATATATATATATATATATATATATATATATATATGCAAAACAAAGATCCCATGTTTGGAAACGCACTCAAAATCAGATAATTATAGGCACACAAGCATTCTTCAGCTCTGATATTTATCTTTGCATTATGCGTTTCGGAGTGAAAATCTCCTTGATCACAGGCAGTCCACAGTACTGGCACAGTTTAAAGAAAAGGCACTCTTCCCAGCATGTTTTTTTATATTTCGTTCTTTAATTAGCAACAGGTGCATTCAGTGAGTACTGCATGCTGGGGATTGTAGTGCGCAATTGTTTTACTCACAGTGAGTTTTGCAGTGCCCTTTCAAAATTATTCCCTTGGTAGGTTCTGTGCTCTCATACTTGAGACACAACACGGATTTGGTATGTGAGCACAGAACCTACCAAGGGAATAATTTTGAAAGGGCACTGCAAAACTCACTGTGAGTAAAACAATTGCGCACTACAATCCCCAGCATGCAGTACTAACTGAATGCACCTGTTGCTAATTAAAGAACGAAATATAAAAAAAACATGCTGGGAAGAGTGCCTTTTCTTTAAACTGTGCCAGTACTGTAGACTGCCTGTGATCAAGGAAATTTTCACTCCGAAACGCGTAAGGCAATGATAAATATCAGAGCTGAAGAATGCTGTCGTGCCTATAATTATCTGATTTTGAGTGCGTTTCCAAACATGGGATCTTTGTTTTGCATATATATATATATATATATACAGTGAAAAAACCATAGGTTTCACACACGTTATAGTTAGGAATTAGCATTTAAAAAACCTTAGAAATTCAGTGAAAAAAACCATAGGTTTCACACATGTTATAGTTAACTGGACATTTTACTCGTAAAAAACCATTGAAATTGCCCCGTTATAGTTAGTTCAGCTAACTATAACTCGCGCGCCCGCAATGCACTGCTGATGACGTCACATATTACATCACTCATGACATGGTCAGTGACATCACTCATGACATCACTCATGACATCTCAAATGACATCACTGATGACATCACTGATGACATCATCCAGTGAATGTGTGTTTTTCTGAAAATTAAATATGTTTTATATATGTATATCTCAAGGTCGATGGAAGAATAAATGGGTATATAAGTGTCTAAATGGATGAATTGTTTTTGAAAAATTGATTGTATTACTGACTGATTAAGTGTATCTTAGTGAATACATGGCTTAGTGAGTAATGTTTAAATATGTAAATATCTGTATCAGTCTCTCACTTTGTGTATAAGTGGCTGCATGGGTTGGTGTGTAGCTACATGAGTGTCTAAATAGGTTATTAGTTGGTTTTTTGAGTATCAGTATGAGTGTGAGTGTCTGGTTCGGTGAGGGGTATTACGTAGTGCATGGGTGCATGAATGAGTGACTCATTGTTTGTATGTGTTGAAGACAGCATGTGTGCAGGACTGTATGGGTGGATGAGTGTATGTATGGGTGTGTTAGTGAGTGAATGACTGTCTCAATAGTGTCTTTATGTGTAACGACATATGTTTTAAACTAGTATATGTGACTATTGGTGTATATATGTGAGTATATGTGAGAGTGAGAGATTGAAAGAGTTCCTGTATGAATAAGTATGTGTTTCTATAAGTGATTGTTTAAAAGACTAAGTATATGTACGTTTCCGTAGAAGTAAGTGTGGTGGTGTGTGTATAACTGTATATGCAAGTAAATGTATGTTTGATTCTTTATTAGCATGACTAACTATGTGTGTGAGTACCTCTATGGATGAGTGGCATTGTGTAACAGGATGTATACGTGTATGAGTACATATGATGAGTGAGTACATGTATGAGTGACTGTATAGGACTGTTGGTGAATGAGTGGATGTGTATTTGGATCTTAGAATTACTGTATAGGTTGTTGTAACTGGTATTGGTATGTCCATTGTTTTTAAAATTTTAATTTCTATTTTTGATTGTGTGTATCAAAGGTTATATTAGGGGAAGAGGAGGTCTGCCACTCTATCACAAGGATGATGTCATCAGTGATGTCATCAGTGATGTCATTTGAGATGTCATCAGTGATGTCATGAGTGATGTCACTGACCATGTCATGAGTGATGTAATATGTGACGTCATCAGCAGTGCATTGCGGGCGCGCGAGTTATAGTTAGCTGAACTAACTATAACGGGGCAATTTCAATGGTTTTTTACGAGTAAAATGTCCAGTTAACTATAACATGTGTGAAACCTATGGTTTTTTTCACTGAATTTCTAAGGTTTTTTAAATGCTAATTCCTAACTATAACGTGTGTGAAACCTATGGTTTTTTTCACTGAATTTCTAAGGTTTTTTAAATGCTAAGTCCTAACTATAACGTTTGTGAAACCCATGGTTTTTTCAGTGAATTTGCAAGGTTTTTTAAATGCTAATTTTGTTTTTTTTCTTCTATTTTTTTAAACATATTTTTATTTTAATTTTCTATCCTTTTTTAAAGACTATGGTTAAATTTTTAAAATTCTATAATATGTTTTTTTTAATATATTTTATAAAATAAACATGTAAAATTTATTAGCAATACATTTTTTCCTTTTTTTTAAATTTTTTTTTAGTACGCGTACCGTAAGCTTACGGTAAGCGTACGGTTTACGCAACGTCCGCAATTTATCTACGCTGTTTGCGTAGAGTTACGCAATTTGCGTAGCCGCGTGTCCTCCGCGTGGGACGCGTACGCGTGTACGCTACACGCGCACGTTACGCGGAAGTGTCGGGTAGTGACTGTTATGCGCATGCGCGCAAGCGCGTGTCTTTTTTACGCGCATGCGCACTTTTGCCGTAAGCGTACCGTAAGCGTACGGTAGGTCATGTGATCATGAAACACAACTTTTGATTGGTTGAAACTACTTTCAGTTCTAGAACTCTCCTACACCACACCCATTCCCCTCATTTCTGCTTGTGATCCCTTGGGAGAAGGAGCTGGTTTGTCTTTGGGATACGATGGCAGAACAGCAGAGCTCTTCTGAGAGTGAGGCTAGCACTAGCAGCACTGTCTTGAGGCAGAGATCGAGGAAACAAAAGCCCTCTTATGTATGGGATTATTTTACTTTTCCTGAAGGCCAGCAAAAGGTGAATGCACCCTTAGTAACTTGCAGGCTGTGTCAGCGTGTACTTTCTAGAGGTAATCCTGACAGGAAGTATTCCTTTGGGAATCACACCATGAAGAGACACCTCCAGGATGTACACAGAAGGACACATGGTCATCTTTTTGGAGGTAACTCTTCAGAAAGACAAGCAAGTACATCCACAGCAGCTCAGCCTGGACCATCATCTGCAGGGCTGACTCCTTCTTCTGCAGGTCAGGTGAGCCCTTCATCTGTGGGGGGAGCATCTCCTTCTGCTGGCCCTCTGGAAATTAACCCTCGTTTTCTGAGGGTTGATATTCGATGTGCCTCTTGTCATGATCTAATTTGTCATAGGGAGACCAGTGTTTCCCTAGTGAACAACAAAATAGATCAGCACACTTGTCACAGAGACTAATTTTTCCATGCTTTCTTTCCTCTGTCCCTGCATGAACACAACGGTTCTTTTAAGAGCCAACCTTATCTTTCATCTTTTTTTTACATATGTTTTTAAAAACTTTTTTTTTTTTTTTTTTACCGTACGCGTACGGTGCGCGTACTTTTTTTTATTTTTTTAAAAACACTAAAAATCAATTATCACATTACAAGGTCCTTGAGAGACTACAATTAAAAACTGAAAATGTGATTGTGGAGAAGTGGAAAAAAGGGACCATGATATTTTTGACTTACCATACCCACTCAAAAAAATATTTATTCATTTAAATTTTTTTTTAATTGCATTAAAAATGGTTCTAGTTTTCGAAAATTATCTATCTCAATCATGACATCTCTGCCTGTAATTCCTATATGCACACAGAGTCATGTTTTCACGTTAGTCACAAAACGAAATTTCTTTGCCAATTTGAATGCACACTAACTGCTCTTTTTTTTGGGCAAGTGAAAATCACTTTTACAAACTGTCACATTATGAAACCACTTTTCAGATTTTTTAAAAAGCCCATGTCCAGACTGCTACACTCCAGCAAGGGCAACCAGCCTTAGTGATGCTGAATGTATTTGCATTACAGACTGAAACCTGAAAACCCCACTCGCTTGTAAATACTGTGCATGATTATACATGGCAAGCACATGGGTGTGTGCTAAGAGTCTGCTTCTTCCCCCAAAAAATCGCTCCCCCTTCCCATCTAATGCAACTGTGAAATCACCAGAGCAATACGCAATAAATCTCTGCCTATAATTCCTCTCTGCACACAGAGTCATGTTTTCACATTAGTCCCAAAACGAAATTTCTTTGCCAATTTGAAAGCACACTTACTGCTCTTTTTTTTTTGGGCAAGTGAAAATCACTTTTACAGACTGTCACATTATGAAACCACTTTTTTCGATTTTCTTAAATGCACATGTCCAAACTTCTTTTTCAGACCACCTCCATGTGTAACCTGGGTGGCTGCCTACACTCCAGCAAGGGCAACCAGCCTTAGTGATGCTGAATGTATTTGCATTACAGACTGAAACCTGAAAACCCCACTCGCTTGTAAATACTGTGCATGATTATACATGGCAAGCACATGGGTGTGTGCTAAGAGTCTGCTTCTTCCCCCAAAAAATCGCTCCCCCTTTCCATCTAATGCAACTGTGAAATCACCAGAGCAATACGCAATAAATCTCTGCCTATAATTCCTCTCTGCACACAGAGTCATGTTTTCACATTAGTCCCAAAACGAAATTTCTTTGCCAATTTGAAAGCACACTTACTGCTCTTTTTTTTTGGGGCAAGTGAAAATCACTTTTACAGACTGACACATTATGAAACCACTTTTTTCGATTTTCTTAAATGCACATGTCCAAACTTCTTTTTCAGACCACCTCCATGTGTAACCTGGGTGGCTGCCTACACTCCAGCAAGGGCAACCAGCCTTAGTGATGCTGAATGTATTTGCATTACTGAGTCCAACCTCAAACCCTTAAACTATTCTTTTTTTTTCCAGTACACCTTAATTTATTGTGAAAACATACTCCATATTATTTTACATGTTCCTCACATTTAAATTTCTCCCAAAACAGAAAATGATAAACGCAACTGCAACAAAAAGAATTTCCATTTCTATTATTCATTTCTTAAGTTACCACATACATCCCCTCTCAAACTCTAAACTCACCTTTAAAATTAGTTAGTTGTGAAAGAAATGTGACACTCAAACAGCAGATTATCAGAGCCAGGATCTCTGTTGTGTTCACCTCTCTCCTCTCAGCAGAACCAGATAATGGCAAACTTTCCCTCTATTTTTCCACACATATACATGTAAGTTTCAAATCTCAGTGCATACCCCGTTTTTTCAAATGTAATCACACATTTCTATTGGTTGAAAACCAACCCTATTCCAAAAGTACCCTGCCCCCAACTTGACTTCTGCCTAGTACCCTTCCCCCAACTTGACTTCTGCCTGCTACCATAGCAACAGCTCATGGAACACTGCTGTGTGGAGTTAGGTCAGAAGTTCGCCACACAATGTTTCAATTCCACAGAGCAAGAGTGCTTGACTTTTCAAACCTAACAGCAAATCCATAGTACTGTTCTTTGGTAACACATTTTTTTGTACCAATACAAAACATGCTTCTATTAGTTTACACATACAGCCTAGTTTTTATTCTAGAATGGTATGAAACAGCCAATCAGTTCTTTTTGTTTTGAAAAAAATATGTATGCCTCCATTTCCAAACTGTCTTTCTTTTCATATTGCCATTCTACTGAAAGACACCTCCTGAGTGCATCCAGTTCTCCTTTGAAGATGTTCACAGTGTGGATTGTAGGGCACAGCTATGTCTTCTGGAGTGAAAAGTTTGCAGAGAAAACAGATATGGTGAGAGACCTTGCTTTGCCAAATGTAGACATTAAATGGATTGGTCAGAGAGGGTTAAAGTGGCACCAATTGATGCCATTGGTGAAATCCTTCATGCAAATCCAACACCCTGACCTCATAATAGTGCACTGTGGTGGCAATGACCTAGGCACTTTGACTGGGGTAGGTCTGGAAATGCTTATGAAGGACACCTTTGCACAACTGTTTTCACTTTTCCCTAAAACTGCCTTTGTGTTTTCCAACATATGCCAAAGGCAAAAATGGAACTGGTCCAATCATTTCTGTCCGCAGATTGACAAAGCAAGAAAGCACGTCAACAAATCTGTTTCTGCTTTCCTCCGTGACTATGGTATGGGTGCCATTTACCACAACAACTTGCGTTTTGACATGCAAGACATTTATAGAGGAGATGGTGTGCACTTCAATGATAAAGGGAACAGAGTCTTCCTCTTGAACCTTAGACTCTGCATCGGTACTTACTTGTAGGTACCACTAAAAAATCATTTCATAAACACAACGGCTCTTTTTAGAGCCCCCTAATATCTAAACACTTAAATCTGAATTTCATTTATTTTTTTATTTTTTTTCTACCGTACGCTTACCGTAAGCTTACCGTACGCGTACCCCGTGATTTTTTTAAAAAATCAATAAATGTTTTCTTTGTACTTTACAGTCCTTCTTTGACCCCCTCACCAATGTAAGGGGGTCTGTAACTCTCCTCATTGCCCCCTTTTCTTGTTTTCACTCTTTTTTTTCTGAGTGAAACACACAAAATGGCGGCCGCCGCTTCCTGGTTTCGGCCGATTCGAATGTTTACTAAGATCTAACAGCCAATCAGAATCGCGCTCGCGCACGCCACCGTACGCTTACGGTAAGCGTACGGTAAGCGTACCGTAAGCGGGCTCAGATATATATATTGATTTAAAGGCTATTTTCTCAGAATCTACTGAACAGATTTACACCAAACCTACAAAAGGCACTTCCTTGACATAGGGACTACCTCTCTGCCAAATTTCTAGTAATTCTGTTCAGCCGTTCGGGCTGTAGCTCGTTCTAAAGGTCCTATGGAAAAATGCATGGGAAAAACGCGTTTTGGGACCCCCCTTTTATCTCAGCCCCCGCTTGACGTATCCCCCCGAGACTTTCAGGGTAGGAGCGGAGCGTAGCGCCCCACCTATTTTGAGAAATTCGCGAGGATTCATCGACCGGCGCCAAAGTTATTCAAAATAGAATGTTGCGGATTTCCTATGGAAAAGGGGTCCTAACTATAACTACCTACTGGCGACCGCCAGTAGGTAATATATATATATATATATATATATATGTATCTCGACACTACGCTGTATTCTCGTTTTCACAAAACAGCAGACCGCGGACAACTTGATGCTTTCAGGCGGTGATTTTATTCAAAAAAGACGCCGACCAACTCGACGCGTTTCGGAAGTAAATCCCTTGTTCACGAGTGTCGTGGTGTTTTTCTAAGTGACATTTAAACAGTCATGTGACTGAGAAAACAGTGAAAACAGACTAAGCGGTTCTGCGTTACTTCACGCAACCGCTAAGTTTGAACAATAAAAACAAACAATAATGATAGTGCCTAGCGGCTAGCTTTGCCCTGTCCTGCTGCCCCCTCGCGTCTGCCGCTGAAGGCCAGGCCTCAGGTGAGTGAGTCTCAGTGTGTCTGTCCGAGATGAGTCAGGTCGGGCAGGAGACAGGCCGCCACTCTTTGGAGCCTCGGCGCAGACCGTTCCCAGGGATTTTAGTATCGTCATTTGGGGCTCTTTCTTTGAGGGGGGCACAGGTTCAGGGTCTGAAATAGCAGGAGCGCTCGCCTATTAATATTCACGAAAAGGCCAACAGTCTGCTTTTTTTTTTTGTGCCTTGTTGCTCTTTCTCATGCACGGTAAGGTTGAGAGGGAGGAATAATTTAACATGTATGCCGCCACCATCCCAAACAGCACCTTACGGTTTGTGGAAATGTACAGTACCCGTCATTATGAAGATGGTTCCATCCAGCACTTTAGGAATGTGTGAGACGGTCCTCTGCACGCGCGCTTCCTTGTTTCGCACACTTACATTTTCACAAAGCAGCACTAAGACTAGTCACCTCAGAGAAAGGTTCATGTGTCACTGTCCGTCGTGGACTTTTAGATCGTCTAAATCCTCTCTACTAAAGATTCCTGGGTTTAGACTAGTTAAAGGGGGCATTTACCCACCTGTCCGCAAACCCTGTGGTGGGCGTTCTTTTCAGGAAACATCTTTGTGGGAAAGATATTAAAACCTGGACAGGATTTGAATGGTTGCTAGACTTTCATGAAAGTTAAGATTGTAGATGAGCTGTTGATCTCAGGGCCTGTGTATGAACCCTACTTTTCAAGCCTCCTCACAGAAGTTGGCAAAAGTGTTATTTGTTATGATGTGCAGTGATGTGTTGTGATATGAGTGATGTGTTATGATGCGGAGTGATGTAGTGTGATGTGGAGTGATGTGGAGTGATGTGGAGTGATGTGGAGTGATGTGGAGTGATGTGGAGTGATGTGGAGTGATGAGGTGATGTGTTATGTTGTGGAGTGATATGTTATGATGTGAGTGATATATTGTGATGTGTTTATGATGTGGAGTGATGTGTTATGATGTATTGTGAAATGAGTGATGTGTTGTGTTATGAGTGATGTGTTGTGGTATGAGTGATGTGTTGTGATATGAGTGATGTGTTGTGATATGAGCAATGTGTTGTGGTGTGCTGTGTTATGAGTGATGTGTTATGTTGTGGAGTGACGTGACGTGATGTGATATGAGTGGTGTGTTGTGAGTGATGTGTTGTGATAAGAATGATGTTTTGTGATATGAGTGATGTGTTGTGATAAGAGTGATGTGTTACTAAAGATTCCTAGGTTTAGACTAGTTAAAGGGGGCATTTACCCACCTGTCCGCAAACACCTGGGACAGTATCCCATCTTCATAGGTTCATTTTCCTAAGAGTGAGACTTGCTTCAGAAAGCAGCTGAGAACTTGCCTTTTAAATGAGATTTAATTAATAGTGTGTTATGTAAGTCGCTGCTTTACATAAGTGCTGGGATGGGCTTTTGTGCAGCTATTCTGCTTTAGAAATGTGGCTATTCATTGATTCATCCATCCATTCATTCATTTTTTTTCATTCATTCATTCACTTTACTTGTACAGATACTGCAATCCTCCTGGGCACAAAATTAATGGTATTGGAAATGGAAAAACTGAACGGTGACTTGGTGTCGGTCAGTGGCAGCGACCATGACAAGAGACACTCTGTCAACTATCTTTAATATAACCAAACCCTGTGGTGGGCGTTCTTTTCAGAAAATATCTTTGTGGGAAAGATATTAAAACCTGGACAGGATTTGAATGGTTGCTAGACTTTCATGAAAGTAAGATTGTAATAAGCTGTTGATCTCAGGGCCTGTGTATGCACCCTACTTTTCAAACCTCTTCACAGAAGTTGGCAAAAGTGTTATGTGTTATGATGTGCAGTGATGTGTTGTGATATGAGTGATGTGTTATGATGCGGAGTGATGTAATATGATGTGGTATGATGTGGAGTGATGAGTTGTGATGTGTTATGTTGTGGAGTGATATGTTATGATGTGAGTGATATATTAAGATGTGTTGTGATGTGGAGTGAATTGAAGTGATGTGTTATGATGTGGAGTGATATGTTGTGATGTGGAGTGATGTGAAGTGAAGTGTTATGATGTGTAGTGATGTGTTATGATGTGTTGTGAAATGAGTGATGTGTTGTGTTATGAGTGATGTGTTGCATTAGTGATGTGTTGTAATATGAGTGATGTTATGATGTGTTGTGATATGAGTGATTTGTTGTGGTATCAGTGATGTGTTGTGATGTCAGTGATGTGGTGTGATGTGTTTTGATATGAGTGTAGTGTTGTGGTATGAGTGATGTGTTATGATGTGTTGTGATATGAGTGATGTGTTGTGTTATGAGCGATGTGTTGTGGTGTGCTGTGTTATGAGTGATGTTTTTAATACGAGTGATGTGTTATGTTGTGGAGTGACGTGATGTGATATGAGTGGTGTGTTGTGTTATGAGTGATGTGTTATGATGTGTTGTGATATGAATGATGTGATGTGTTTTGATATGAGTGATGTGTTATGATGTGTTGTGTTATGAGTGATGTGTTGTGATGTGTTGTGTTATGAGTGATGTGTTGCTTTATGTGATGTATTGTGATGTGTTATGAGTGATGTGTTATGAGTGATGTGTTGCATTAGTGATGTGTTGTAATATGAGTGATGTGTTATGATGTGTTGCGATATGAGTGATGTGTTGTGATGTGTTGTGATATCAGTGATGTGTTGTGATGTCAGTGATGTGTTGTGATATGAGTGTTGTGGTCTGAGTGATGTGTTATGATGTGGAGTGATGTGTTGTGATATGAGTAATGTGTTGTGTTATGAGCAATGTGTTGTGGTGTGCTGTGTTATGAGTGATGCTTTTAATACGAGTGATGTGTTATGTTGTGGAGTGACGTAATGTGATATGAGTGGTGTGTTGTGTTATGAGTGATGTGTTATGATGTGTTGTGATATGATTGATTGATTGATTGATTGATTGATTGATAGGGGATTTGTATTGCGCTACTTTGCCCAAGGGCGTCAAGGCGCAGAAGATGGAAAAACAATCAGTCAAGTAGCAGGAAAGAAACATTAGGGATAGGCCTCAGAGAAGAGCAGAGTTTTAAGTGCTCGACGAAACAAAATAGAGGATTCCTGATTCCTAAGGTCAAGGGGAAGCTCATTCCAAAGTCTGGGGGCAAGGGCGAAAAAGGCCCTGCCTCCCCACCTTGCCTTCACAACCCGGGGGACGGTTAACAACTTTAGACTAGTGGATCGCAGAGCCCTGCCTGGGGTGTAGTAGGACAAGAGAGACCTGATGCCCTCGGCCCCTGCGTCATGGAGAGCCCGATGAATAAGGGTCAGAGTTTTGAATTTTATCCTGGCATACACCGGTAGCCAGTGAAGATGTTTCCTGATCGTGGTTCCCGAGGAACGCCTAGGGGCATTAGCAACGAACCTTGCGTTCTGAACCACTTGCAGCCGGTGGACCAGTTTGTTGTTCATCCCGAGGTAGAGGGCATTACAATAGTCCAGGCGCGAAGATAAAAGAGCAACCGAGACTAGTTTCCGGGCGTCGGGCGTGAGGTAGTGGGTGAGCTTTCTCAACACCCTTAAAACCCCACAGCAGGTGGAAACAGTCCTATTTACCTGTTTGTCAAAGGTAAGAGAGGTGTCAAATAGGACTCCCAGGTTACGGGCAGCCAGGGAGGGCTGGGGGCAGATTCCCAGAGTCGATGGCCACCAGTCGGCTGACCACACCTTGTTATTACTCCTGAACACCAGAATCTCAGTTTTTTCCCCATTCAATTTTAAGAAGCTAGATGTCATCCAGCCTGCCACGGCCTCCATACAGTTCCTAAAATTTAGGGCTGTAGATCCAATGGATTGTGACAGGGAGACCATAATTTGGGTGTCATCGGCGTACGAGAGTACTTCCAGACCAAAAGATCTAACAAGCCTAGCAAGTGGGGCCACATAAACGTTGAAAAGAGTCGGGCTCAGAGAAGAGCCCTGCGGGACCCCACAATGCAAAGGCTTGGCAGTGGAGAGGAAGTCACCCAATTTGACCCTTTGCTCCCTGTTACTGAGGAAGGAGGTAAGCAGACTGAGGGCCAGACCTTCCACCCCCATATCACTGAGACGGGAGGCCAAGATGGAGGGGGACAGGGTGTCAAAAGCCGCGGTGAGGTCGAGCAGGATCAGCAGCGTAGTCTGACCCCTATCGACCTTGGCGCGGATGTTGTTAACCACCACCGTAAGGGCTGACTCAGTACTGTGCTCCTTTCTGAAACCATGCTGAGATGGATCAAGCAGGCGGGTTTTATCCAGAAAGGAGCTAAGATGGAAATTCAGGTGGGCCTCCAACATCTTGGCCGGGGCAGGAAGCAGAGAAATGGGGCGAAAGTTTTTTTTGGCCTCAGGGTCCAGGGTGGTCTTCTTCAGAAGGGGCTTTACAATGGCTGTTTTCCAGGAGGATGGAAAAGTCCCACTGGATATGGCCCTATTCAGGACTGCCAGCATGGGGGGCATTAAGGTAGCCTTACAAGTTTTTAAGATTTTAAGCGGGCAGGGGTCAAGAGGCGAACCTGACTTAAGGGAGTCCAAAAGTCTCTCTAGGTCCAGGGCTGTAAGAGGAGGAAAACTGGAATAAGTTTCCGCAGGGGGAACAGGATTCCCCAAAACCCAGGGGAAAGGCCTTGTAAGATTATCTGCCTGGAGGGCTGTGTGAATATTTAAAATTTTTGTGTGAAAAAAGGAGGAGATTTGATCACAGAGTTCTTGTGAGGGGACTATAGGGTCAGGGTGATGAATAAGAGATAAGGTGTCCACAATTTTAAACAAGTCTCCAGGGGAGGTAAGAGAGGAGGTGAGGTTGGAGAAATAAGATTGTTTTTCGTCCAGCACCGCCGCTTTGTAGATTTTAAGAAGCTTTCTATGTTTGGTCCGACCTTCGGCATCGGGCTGGGATCTCCAAAGCCTTTCTTGCCTCCTGCATACCTGCCTCTGAGTTCTAAGGGAGTCAGAATACCAAGGGGCCGTAGGACGTTTCCTAGCACAGTATACTGATTTAAGGGGGGCCAGGGAGTCCACTGCCTTTGCGATGGTATTCGCAAGTTCCCGTGCTGATGAGTCGATATCCTGTGAGGGAAAAGACTCAAAATTAACAATAAAGGGGCCCAGGGATTGGTCAGTCAGGCTCCGGAAATTTCTCTTCTGCACCCAGCAGTTTGTGTCTTTTCTGAGAGCAAAAGAGGTACAGTAAGAGAATTCCATGTAGACTGCATGGTGATCAGTCCAGGAGAGAGGAAGAAGTGGACCCACCTCTAACCTAGAGTCATTCGTAAACACCCCATCCAATGTGTGACCGGCAATGTGAGTGGGGGAAGAAACTTTTTGAAGTAGATTGAAAGAGGCCAATGGATCCACAAGAGATGACATATCACTGGAATTACTATTTTCCAGGTGGAAATTAAAATCCCCAAGAATAGTAAGGTAGGGCCTGTTAAGAAAAGGCTCTATAACTTCCAAAAGATCAGAACAAAACGAGGATCTGGGGCCTGGAGGTCTATAGATAAGAATCCCTGAAAAATTTTCTGAGGGAGAGAAACTGAGAGAGAAAAACATAGCCTGAAAAGAATTATGAGGAGAGGGAAGAGACTCCATACGGCAGGTAAAAGCAGTCTTATATATAATGCCAATTCCGCCCCCTTTTCGGCCCTCTCTGTCCTGTCTTACCATAGTGTAGCCGTCAGGGAGAGCATTAAGCAAATCAGGGCCAGCTGAGTCCGAACCCCACGTTTCCGTTACGAAGACCCAAGAGGGTTTTCTTTGGGATACGAAGTCTCTAAAGGCTATATTATTTTTGACCAGGGAACGGGCATTAATAAGGTAACCTGATTCTTTCGGGGGGGATGGGGGCTCTTGTATCCCTAATTTCAAGCGAGTGTTAGTGTCTGGAACCTGGATGGCTTGCCCCGACTCTTTCAGACATCTACAATGCACACCACAACACAAGTGTACAGGAGTGCACTTGTGATGACATTTTAACATAGGAGGTCTGAGAGAGGTGAGAAAGTTTTTTGAGTACCTTCGGGTACAGGATGGGGAGCGAGGACGCTGGGCAGCATCCCTAGCCCCTAGCGCTTCCTTCGCGCTGACGAGCGCAGACGGGCAGGACTCTGGCATGACTCCGGCCTGAGTCCGGCCCGTCCGCAATGCGCGTCCGCTGCGCGGAGGGGACGTCATCCCCTTAAGTAGAAGACTAGAGCGCGTCCGCGCGCTCCAATACCCCCAAAATGGCCACCAAAAACCTGTGTCGCCTCTCTGGGAGCGAGCTCTCAGCGTCGATGCTCAGCTGAGAGCCGCCCGAGAGCGACTGGTCGCGGGAGCAATGAGGCACCTTCCAAGGTAGGACGGACTACAAATGAGGGCTCCTTGGGGAATGCGAGCGCCAAGCACAATGCACAATGCTGCTACAAAGCTTTTGAACAGGGCACAAGGTTAAAATCCTGTTAAAACAGGTAACACAAAAATTACAATTTTAAAAAGTTTTCAGGGCAAGAGTGCGAGAGAGAACCTCCCGGCTTGTCGCCTCAGGAGGGGAAGAAACGACTGACTAACGTGCTGCCGTGTCAGGGACCCCTTAACCCCTTCGGTGCTCATGACGGAATGGTTCCGTCATGACCCACGGTTGAGCTGTGCTCATGACGGAACCATTCCGTCATGACCCCGCCCGCGCAAGATTCCGCCAGCACAGCGGCGGAATCTGCGCAGCATCGAAGGGGTTAAGTAGACGACAAGAGCGCGTCCGCGCGCTCCAATACCCCCAAAATGGCCGCCAAAAACCTGTGTCGCCTCTCCGGGAGCGAGCTCTCAGCGTCGGTGCTCAGCTGAGAGCCGCCCGAGAGCGACTGGTCGCGGGAGCACTGAGGCACCTTCCAAGGTAGGACGGACTACAAATGAGGGCTCTGTGGGGAATGCGAGCGCCAAGCACAATGCACAATGCTGCTACAAAGCTTTTGAACAGGGCACAAGGTTAACATCCTGTTAAAACAGGTAACTCAAAAATTACAATTTAAAAAAGTTTTCAGGGCAAGAGTGCGAGAGAGAACCTCCCGGCTTGTCGCCTCAGGAGGGGAAGAAATGACTGATGTGTTATGAATGATCTGATGTGTTGTGATATGAGTGATGTATTATGATGTGTTGTGTTATGAGTGATGTGTTGTGATGTGTTGTGTTATGAGTGATGTTTTGCTTTATGTGATGTATTGTGATGTGTTATGAGTGATGTGTTGTGATATGTTGTGTTATGAGTGTTGTTTTGTGATATGAGTGATGTTTTGTGATAAGAACGATGTTTTGTGATAAGAACGATGTTTTGTGATAAGAGTGATGTTTTGTGATGAGAGTAATGTGTTGTGATAAGAGTGATGTGTTATGAGTGATGTGTTGTGATGTGTTATGTTATGAGTAATGTGCTATGATGTGTTGTGTAACGAGTGATAGGTTGTGATGTATTGTGTTATGTTAGGACTTCTAAAGCACAACGAATACCCAGAGGTGTCTTGGCGCTAGCTCACAAGGCCTTGACATACACAGAGGGAGGGGTCAGGAGAGTTAAAGAGGCAGGTTTTCAGCAGTTTCCGAAAGGCCTGTGTGTTGGGGGCATTTGGAATGTGCAGCGGAAGCGCTTTCCAGCATTTCAAGGCGCAAACAAGAACCTCCTTCCTCCCCATGCTGCTGGAACTATACCAACTATGAATAAGAAGAGGGTGGCTGTTGGCATTCAAACAGTTTTGTTCCTATGCCTGCCTGTTTTGCAATGCTTACTAATGAAGACATTATGATTGAAATTGCTTCCTCAGTTCACGTTATTATCATGCACAACCCTTGACAGTCGCTAGTGTGTTGCATGCAGATAATTCACCAGTCTATTTCTCTTGACTTTCGCAGGATACTGAGTTATAGCTTGTGTACTTCTCATGTATATTGTCAGTCGAGTTTTTATGAAATTGCAGGTTTGAGTTTGTCTTTCAAAGTTTCAAGTTATTGTCCATTAATGTCAATTCTATTTCAGACCCTTCATAGTTGTTCTTTGTTCTTCAGCCATAGGCAGATCCTGAGACAATAGGATCGCTCCTTGGCATTGTTCTAATTGCTGCCTCAGTTAAATAATCTGCTTTTTACAGTATTGTTACAAATGGCGTAGCTTGTATGTTAAGAGTGTTTCCCACTTTCTCATTAGAACTTAGAGAAAGACAATATAGAGGCATTTCAGTTAAATGTTGGAGGTTTCAAATCAAAATATACTGGATTTCTGTGTGGTAGGGCAAAGTGGTAGATGGTGGGCCGTGCCGCCGGGGGAGGGGGGCCCCCTCCATGTGCTTTGCAGGGGGGCCCCCTCAAGTTTCGTTACGCCACTGGCTGTAAGGTCTAAAATAGCTGCCTCATAATAAGTTCGGATATTTGGTATGGCTAAACCCCCTTGATTTATTTCCAGCTGTAATATGGGCAATTTAACCCTGGAGGCCTTCTTATTCCACACGAATTCCCTGAACATTGAGTCCATTTCTTTACAATATTTGGAATTAACTTTCAAGGGTACGTTTATAAAAAGAAATATTAATAGGGGAAGGATAGACTTTTTTTAAAGTGCTACATGGCCAATCTGATTTAAAGGTAGAAGGGTCCTCTTATCCAGTAGGGTTTTAATTTTATTCCGCATGCCTAAATAATTCAGACTAAATAATTGTTCTACTTGATTGGAAACATAGACACCCAGATATCATATTGGTTCTTCTTTCAGTGCCTTGATTTTTAGATTAGAGGGGAAAAAGTTGCAATCAGCGTTTAATATTACAATCTCAGTTTTATTTTGTTTTTTTTTGTATCCCCTTATTTGTTCAAATTTACTCAATTCTTCCAAAACGTGTTCCAAATTCTGTTTGTCAGGGCATAAATACATAATTATGTTACCCGCCAAAAGTTTCAATTTGGCCATCCCTTCAATTGGAGCTCTAATCTGGGGGTTTCCGAGGATTCTTATAGCCAAGGGTTCGATAAAAAAAGTGAACAGTATAGGCGACATCGGACAGCCTTGTCTACTTTCACGATTTATATCCACTACCCCTATTGAGTCCCCGTTTACTATAACCCGGGCTTGGGCACCTTGATAAATATTTCTCAACATGCTTCAAATTTGGACCGGGATGCCGAATTTTCCAAAACCATAAAAAAGTGCATCCCAATTGACCAAGTCGAACGCCTTTTCGGCGTCGACCATCGTAATAAGGGTTGGAATTTTATTAATAGTCGCGTAGTCAAGAGCCTGAATTAAAAACCCGGTATTGGTGGACTTAGACCTTCCTGCAACAAATCCGGTCTGATCACAGTGGATTAGTGCCTGTGCGATGGAGGTAAAACGTTGTGCCCAGACTTTCATTAATATTTTAAACTCTGCATTAAGAAGACTGATTGGCCTGTATGAATTGATATCCTTACCGTTTTTCCCCTTTTTAACAAAGCTGACCAGTATAGACTCCTTGAAACTTGGAGGAACACTGCCTCCCTGTTTGATATTATTAAACAGTTTCTCCAAGAAGGGGGTCAGATCCTTGGGAAAGGTTTTTATAAAATTCAATTGGGAGCCCGTCGGCTCCACAGGCTCTTGCCCCTGCAATAGACTTTACCACGTTTATAGTTTCTTGTTCAGAAATGTCAAGCTGGAGCTGTTCCGCTAATGGCCCTGAAAGAGTGGGAAGATTTACCTCCTCAAAGTTATTGCTAATTTGATCCACTCCTGCTTCATATCTTGTAGTGTATAGCTGTGAGTAGTGCTCTAAGAAAACTTGGGCTATGCCTTCTTTGTTAATTAGAGAGGCTCTGGTTTTGGGGTCAATAATTTCAGAAATCATGGCTGCTTCCTGTTTAGTTTTGGTTGTTCCTGCCAGCATTTTACCCACCATTTGACTCTCCTCATACACTCACTGTTGATATGTTCTGGAACTGGCTATCTCTTCAATTGTAAAAAAAACTCCTTCAATTCATACTTTGCACTTTCTAGCTGAACTCTGGCGTCCCCCGTCCCAACGGGCTGAGTATTTCTTATTTTCGTTGCATTTTCTACTGCCGCCGGAGTTTAATGATTTTTTCTCTCCTTTGTTTAGCTTGAGCAGCTGCGAGTGCAATCATCTGCCCACGAAAGGCGGCCTTAAATCCACCCCAAACTAAAAAGATTTCTGTCGTATTATCATTTATCTTGAAGAATTCTGCTATCCACTCTTTTGTATCGGCCACCCATTGAAGGTCTTGCAGGAGGAGACGATCCATCTGCCACCTGGATCTTAACCTCCTGCATTCCTCAATCTCCACTTCAAGTTTAATAAGGGAGTGGTCAGGGAATGGATTTATCCCTATTTCAATGCTTTATTATCCCAAGGATTGCGATATTAAAAAGAAATCAATTCGGGATGCTGTATGAAATTGATTAGAGTAGCAGGAAAAAAACAGCTTGGTTGGATTGGCGTCGCGCCAGGGGTCTATCAAAATATGTTCCTGTCTTGGTACTTCTACCACTTTTTTAGTTTTGGGTTTCAGCTCTTTTTTATTTTTATTCGAAGTATCTTTCTTTATATCTTGAATAAAATTAAAATCTCCACCCAAGATTATCTTTCCCGGTGCCCCTCTAAGTATCTCACTAATTTTGAGTAGGGCTGTAGTGTCATCTACAATTGGACCAGAATAGTTAATAAAGTTTAATATCGTACCTCAACCCAGATCCTGATGCTCGACCTAAACATTTAAGCTGCTTACAGTTTCCATACAGATAGCTTCAGTATTTGGACCCATGGTAGGCGGGCACCAAAAGAACTCTACCAGCCCCAGGCTGTAGAAACTGTGAGTAAACAACAAATATTATGATTTTGTATAGCCCTTCACATCTCACTTTTGCAGTTTCAAAATGCCGTAAACCACATATCTTTAATACTAGTGAATGACATGCACGAAGACGACTGTATGTTTGCACGTGGGCCTGTCTGTGTACTTGTAAAATAAGGTGGTTTGCCAAACATCGTTAAAATGTAAACGAGCATCACATGAAAAGATTATAAAACAAATGATCGATTGAACATTGCTCTAATTATCTGGAACTCTTCAAAGCAGCTGTCAAAAGAGCTACGTGAAACAGCAAAGCTTCACATCTGGTTATGACCACTCTTAGACACGATGACTTTTGGCCCTTTAGTCAGCACTTTTAGATTTACACATTTTGTTTAAAGAAATGTTATGTTACTGCATTACTGCAAATTTAAAGGTGTTTGAAAGAAAGAACAGCAGTGTGTAAGATTAGGGCCCCCCAATAAAGTAGGGAGGGTTAAATGTGGGTGCGGGGCCAGAGGAGACCACATTTCGGTGGGGGTTCTTGGGGTGGGGGAGTGGAGAGGGTGGGCGGTGGAATAGTAAAAGCAGTAGCAAAATGAGCAGCAGCAGGGACATTTCTGGAAAGATTGTTAGGACTGTGAGATTTTTGATGTTTTTGGTTCCTTTTGTAGATACACTGCCGCAGGTGTCAAAGCAGGACGTGCGCGGGCGTGCCCGGGCCAAAGGCGGGCCCGTTTGCACCCGTCAGCGACAGGTGGGGCAGGGCCAGCTGCAGGCTCCTGCAGCGCAGGACGTGCGCGGGCGTGCCCGGGCCAAAGGGGGGCCCGTCTGCACCCGTCAGCGACAGGTGGGGCAGGGCCAGCTGCAGGCTCCTGCAGCGCAGGACGTGCGCGGGCGTGCCCGGGCCAAAGGCGGGCCCGTCTGCACCCGTCAGCGACAGACAGGTGGGGCAGGGCCAGCCCCCTTGGTAGCAACATAGAGGTCTGTACCGACTATAAATCTACGCTGCAATAGGGTAAGAACTATGCTCAGTCACTTGTTTTTAAGAAACTCTGCGAGCCGTAAGGTATTTTATTCTTTAATTAACCCACAGGTCTAATTGTGAACCATAACTGTGAATTGTAAGTCCGGACTGAAATCGCACCTTTACCGATCCCTTTTGAAATAACTACGTTGGATGGTAGAACACCGTCTCTATTGTCACAAAGATTCATGCATTTTTGTGACTTTGATTAGTATAAATCAGCTGAATGTTGCTCTGTTCTATAGGCCTTAGGATAACAAGGGACGTTGCGAATAATACCTACCAGCTGAATAGCCAGAACACTTCTTCACTGTTACAACTGCCCTGAGGATACTGTAAAAGCGCAATAGATTCCCCGCTACTAGAGTAAAAAATCCAGTCGACAAGTTTGAGCGGCTTGCTGACAGGAAAATGGGAAAAAGGAAGGCAATACAATCAGGAACAGGTTGGAAGAAGATGGCTAAAATTACAAAACAGCAACCTCTGCAGCTGATAACTGTACTTTAGCAGCTATTGACGAGTTGATCGAGGAGGTTGAAACTATGCTAGCAAATGGGGAGGAAGTGGCACCTAAAGACCGTAAGAAAATCTCGACATATGTTAGCAAGCAAAGTAAAGCATCGCCTATTACACAAATCCCAAAGCAAAAAAGTCCTTTAGTAACTGTGCATTGTGCCCCAGAGCCCCCTTAACCATGCAAGGTATTTCCACCCAAACCGATTCCCCTAGACGAGTCACTAAAGACCTGGAGGAGCCCAGCACTCCAACTAGGGACTTTATAAACTTAGAATGTTCCAACAGATACATAATACTAGCAGACGACCATGAAGAAAAAATTGAGGACGAACTAGAGAAGATTGAGAGTGCACCAAGGGTTGTAGCAGGCTCAAGAGAAGCAGGGACCCAAACAGAACCAGAGGTCACTAATGAGGTATTGAGGGATCTTTGTCACAAAAGGAGGTAGCAGGGCTCAAGAGAATGCTCTCAGACTTGTTAAAAAGTCTGCCTCTAGCTTATAAAGAAAATAATAAATTGACAAACTGCTTTTCACACTCTGGTGAAAAAACTGATTTGACCAACAGGACAAGCAAGCGATCAATCTATCCATCTGGTGTACCTACCAAATATATAGCAAAAGACCCATTAGACCAGAATAGACACCTAATTAGGACAGCCTCTCACTCACCAAGACCAAATGCACACAGGATGAACCAACTGTCCCATGCAACTCCATGAATAACGAGAGATGCACTATAGCCCCCTAGGGGCATCAAAATGCACACAGGTTGAAACCATCCAGCCACTATGAGCCAGGTCCAAACTCAAAAAACGCACGAGAAAGGGGGGGGGTTCACTCTTACTCACAGAACACCCATCAATCAAACAAAACAAGCATTGGCATAGGTCCTCATCCAGCGACTTAATGACATTGGGGTGGTAGGAACTGCTTTGTCATGGCTCACGTCATTCCTAAACAACCGTACCTTCCAGGTCTGGGAGAGTAACATCCGCTCCACGGCGATTCCCCTCCAGTGCGGAGTACCGCGGGGCTCCTTCCTTAGCCCAACTTTATTTAATATCTACATGTCCCCACTGGAGGAGGTGGTCGCCCCGTTTGGAGTAAAAATCATTAGCTACGCCGACGACACCCAATTGGTCGTCTCACTATCCCAACCTGACCAAGGACCGTCCAATCTTCACACCTGCCTTTCTGAAATCTTCATCTGGATGAGTGAATCAGCCCTAAAACTCAATGGGTCCAAGACGGAGGTCATGCTCCTTGGGCATAAAGGGTCCACCCTTCCCCTGAACATCTGGCCCACATGCCTGGGAGAGCCCCCCTCTCCCAAAGAGGAGATCAAGAGTCTAGGGATCTGGATGGAAAAGGACCTGTCCTTTAAAACTCAAGCTAAAAAAACTGCGGGTATTTGCTTCGGCCTTCTCAGATCAGTCCGTAAAATTCTGCCCCTTCTCCCGCAAGCCTCCCGGAAGTTGCTCATCCAAGGACTGATCCTCTCCAGACTGGATCATAACAACGCCATCTTCCTGGGAGCACCCAAATCCACCCTTACCAAACTACAACAAATTCAGAACTCCGCAGCCCGGCTTCTCACGAACACCCCGGCTAGAACATCTGCCAAACCAGCTTTGAAATTCCTGCACTGGCTCCCAATAAGAGAAAGGATAAAATTCAAATCCCTCTGTCTGGCACACAAACTTCTGCAGGACAAGGGCCCCCCCCATCCTCAAAAACCTAGTCACGCCCTACAAAGCCAATAAGCCTCTCCGCTCGGATCATGAGCATCTTATCACAGTGCACAGAGTAAAAAAGGCACGCACAGGAGGTCGGCGATTCTCGGTGAACACGGCTAGACTGTGGAACGCCCTACCTCCCAAACTCAGGAGCGAATCCTGTCATCTCCGCTTCAGAAAACTCTTGAAAACCCACCTCTTCCCCTGATCCCCTTTCTCCATGGTTACCACCTCTGAATCGGCTGTCTTGGTTTTTTAGCGCTGGGATGCTTCCGGGTACTACGCGCACTATAAAACCCACATTCATTCATTCATTCATTCAATAGGTCTCGCCTTTGGGACATTATATGTGTTTACCCATGCCCAACAGTTGATGTTGTTGCACTAAGGATATTGTGCTGCATAACTAAATACTTATAAGGTCCCAAAGGCGAGACCTATTGGCTATGCCAATGCTTGTTTTTATAATTATGTTGCTCCATCCAATCTATGCATCCAGGTCATATCAGGGTTTTCTTGAAAATTACATTTGCCTCCGAGTTCACCAACAGCATGGCCATAGGGCGGGGGCAGGATTGTTTCTCCGTGCATGTTTAAAAACTCCCACTTTAAATTAATACTTCTCAGCAAAGAGATATATTCTGATGCACTACGGTGACACGCTTCTGTGTGTTAAAGAAATACACTTTTTTTTTAATGTTAAAGACACCTTATCATATTGGAAAGTGATGTAGGTTACAGGATTTACATGCCAAATCTGTTTTAAGGCTCGGCTTGGCTCTATAACCAAAGCAGACCCTTCAAGTCTGCTCTCCTTGTTAATTTGCTGGTTCGCTCGCCTCTAGTTTCTGCATGTGTTATTTGTCAAAAGACAGACTGGTGAGTGTCAAAGCACAGCAAGGCCAATCTCTGAACTTGGCATTATTGTAATAACCATTACTACCTCGGAGGAGGGGCGGCGTCGAATAGGGGAAAAAAAGTCAAATATACTACTTATAATTAAGCAAGACGTCACGAAGCCTCACTCCTCGGCGCCCTCATACTCACCCACGTGGGAGGGTGAGGTCTAGGCACACAAGAGCAGCAGTGGTACTGGATGCGATTACGGCACCGTACGAAAACATTAAAGCCAGACCTCAGATAGCACAAACGATTTTTCTATACGCATGCATTTTGTGAAAAAACGAGTAACGCAATTCATCATATGAAATCAGATCAGTGATAACTTAATGAATTTCGGAAGATTTTGAGTTTCTTATATACATTACGCAAACAAAACAGGCAGATGCGTACAAGTATATAATGCAAGCCACAACGAAGGTCCAGTTTATAAAGTAGCCTGCTAGCTCGTTGTGGCAACAGCATCTTTGGTATGCTAAATAGTTTGCAGATCTAAAGAATGGTCTCGTTTAAAATGCCTAGGTTAACCTGCGTTGCCACGCTGAAAATAGCCGCGAGTTATGACACACGCCAGAGCTCATGCAATGCTGACACTTGAAGCTGCCAAAGTCTCAAAGCAAATACTGCGTTTGCAATGACAGCGTCTCAGCTATCCATCAGATAGGCAAACTCCCCCGTTCCCGTTCTTTCGCCCCAAATCAGAAGAATTCGAATTAGAATCGAATGATAGTTTGACTGCATAAACAGGTTTATTCGGTTGAACTACTTCCGTAACTGTTGTTATATTAAACTTCTGACAAATGTAAAAGCAAGATAATTCTCGTCACAAATTAAACTCGTGTAAATTCACTACGACTGCTGTGATTGGTTCTTAGGTAACAAAGGCAGTCTAACACACCCTACTCAGCCATTGTCCCGGTGTACAAGGCTGGGAATATGCAGGCACCGAAAGAGCTGTAGATAAAGTAAATGCATTTTGCAAGATCAAATTAAGAATCGGACAATCCTGGCAGTTCCTATTGTCTCCACAACGTGCTAAATTGTATCTAAAAGAGATTGAATTTATAATTTTAGTTAAATGTTATCGAGAGGTAACGCTGACGCTGAAGCCGGAATTAAAGGAAGAACAGTGGGGGAAGAAATGCAAGAGAAGCCCGGGAGTTGTGTGCGAAAGTGAAAGTGATTGCGATGCACTTAATAAGGCCAGCAGAGTGACAGATCTGTGGTGGGGGAGAGGGAGGGAATTGAAGCGCAGAGAGAGGCATGCAAAGTGCTCACCCGCGCACATGCACGCAAGCTCTAGGCCGGCCATGGCAGCATCTGGTAGCACTTTTTTTTACCCCTTTACTAAAGGTTGAGCAAGCAGCGCATGCGCTGCTCTAGGCTCGACCTAAAAAACCCTATATATAAGCCTAACCTGTATAACATCTTTTTGACAAATGTTCCAAGATTAAACCGGGGAGCCAGAGAAGATGAGGACTCCCTGATAAATAAAGTGATCCATTGGATCAGACACAAACACCAGTGCCTCCCTGTAATAAGATCAGACATTGTAAGAGTTGAAAGGCTACAACAGATTGGGGGAAGTATGGATGACATAAAGTTAACGTTCTATTCAAGGTTTATAGCAGATAGCCTAATCAATATGAACCTCCAGTCACATACACTCTTTGACTCATCGATTAGTATTAAACAAAACATTCCTCAGTTACCACTAGTACCAACTCACATCAAGCATCGCAGGAGACAATAAATCTAGATTCTGTAGATTGACTGGTTAGGGAACATAGGGTGAACAAGATGGTACAGGGAGTCCCCCCTGAACAAGATGCGAACGTCTTCAATTTTAATTCTTGCTCCAGTCGCCAACCAAGTCTTGATGTTACTCCCCATGTAACACATCCCGACAGGGAAGATAACATCTATTTAATTTCGGAGGGCAATACCCGTCTCCCACTTACTGATATGCCGACTACTCATACATTCCCGATCTCTAAATTGGTAAAAATAATTTAGGGGACTATAGCTGGGCTAAAGCCAAAAATCAAGGAACCGGACTGGCAGAACTATGGAGAGGGCTTCGACCTCTGTCTCTTCCAGGAGACATGGGCCAGGGAACCACAGTACAAACTAGGGTACAGAACCTTTAGTACAGAGGCACTACAATCAAAAAAGGGAGGGCATCGGGAGGACTGACTATATGGGTAAAAATTAACTTAAATGTTATTATAGAAAATGTAGTTACAGGCTCATTGGGCATCTTGGGCCTGAAAGTTAAGTTTCCTAATGCCACGCAGCTATATCTTTTAAATATCTATGTAAGACCTAGGGAATGTTCAAAAGAAGCACCCTTGCTAGAACATTTCAAAGAGGTCATGAGATCTATCGACCCAAAAGATGCAATCATCATAGGGGGTGACTTCAACTGCTGTTAGGAACCTATGGCGGGACTCGACGTAGTGTCTGAAGAGGAAGACCAACTCAGAAGGATTCCCCTCCTCCAGACAAAAAAGTACAGTGAGATGCACCACCTCTGCCATTCAAATGTTTCATTTTACCATCGAAAAAGGCCTTAAGCATGTAATGGTCGCTTTCCTTCAGACCTTGCTTGCGCAAACACATTTGTGAGAGGGAACTCTAGGTAGAGGATAGGTTACATACTTATCAGTACATCACTCTGTATACGCACAGGATTTTAAGGTCGATAAGAGATCCGAGAGCGACCACCTCCCGTTATGCTTGGTTTTAGATGGGAAATACTTCCCACTCCATGAAACATTAGAACCCGACCCAAGAGTAGAACTAAGACAGCCTCTGGTAACCAATAATCGAAGGTCAGTCAGATGGCCTACTGTATTAGACCAGGTGGAACTTCTAACCAGTATTTAGAACATCTTCAGTGCCCTTGTAGGTTCCTACCTAGAACAAGGTCGTGAAATTAGCAAGATAACAGACATCCATCAAAAACTGGTAGAGGAAATACAAGTACACCTAACTAAAGCAGAAAGAACTAAATATAAGAAAACACAAAAGACAGCCCAAAGAAACTGGGAAGACAGCATTTGGGAAGAGCTTATAACAGCGGCAAAAAATGGGGACCAAGCTATGTTTTGGAAACTGATGACCCATGGAACTAGACATGATGTGACAGCTTCTGGCCACTACCTAGACCCTACCACTTGGCAGAGGCATTTCACAAACCTCTATGACCTAATTGATGAATCCAGCTAACCACTCTGCAACTAATTCTTGGGGGTTCCTGTCGGCAAGTCAAATAACACCTTTACAGTTTAGCATGGAGGACACTGCACTTATTGTAGCAGCCATTAAAGGCACCAGGCCCTGACAAAATTCCGGGGGACCTAGTCAAACACAGCCAGGAAGTGTGAGCCCCGTACATAAACGAACTAACAAATGCAATAGCTAGGGGGGCAGCCGGTGCCAGCGTCCTGGAAGGGAGCCAAGATAGTCCCCATCCATAAAAAGGGCAGCAGGAAAGAGCCTGCAAACTATAGGCCCATAAGCCTGATAGACGTACTATAGAAGGTCTACGCTAAGCAAATCTTCACTAGGCTTACTGTTTGGATGATAAAAGAGAATGCCAGGCTGGATTCAGGCAGAAAACAAGTACAATAAATCAAGTGTTTAGACTGTTGATCATAGGTTGGAAATACACAAGATTAAGATCTAGCCACTTATATGTCACCTTTCTTGACCTAAAGGTGGCATTTGATTCTATCCCAAGGGCACAGCTGTGGGAATCCCTACACCATCAGGGTGTACCCGACGAGATCCTAATTCAAATTATCAGGCTACATCAAGGCAACTACGCTAAAGTGCGATGGGGCAAAGGTGGTGAGCTTACTGATGAGATCCCAGTCAAGAGGGGAGTGCGCCAGGGCTGTGTCCTGACGCCGACTTTGATTTGGTTAAGCACCTCCAAAATTGTGTGCATGATTCACCAAAATTACGAGGTAATCACATCTGCGCCCTAACATTTGCGGATGATACTATCCTGTTGTCCCAAATACCTAGTGGCCTGCAGAATTTACTCCACAGCCTCAATAAATATTGTAAAGCAAAAGGTCTTGAGGTGAACCCAACAAAAACGAAATACACGACTATAAGGCCACATAGAAGTTTTAAGAACAAAATATATTTGAATGACACAGAATTGGAACGTGTATCAAATTTCGTATTTTTGGGGGTCACTTTAGGCTCTAAATTTCCCTGGGCCACACAGATAGAGGTTGAAGGCTATTTTAATGCAAAACTCTATCCCAGTTGTAGAAAAACAATCTGCAACATCCTCAAAGGCCATCACTCCCGCCCTGGAAGTGTACAAGGCCAGAGCTCAAACTGCTGCTTTGTACGGCGCGGAGATTTGGGGAAGTGGCACTCTCAAATCTTTAACAATCGCTGAAAACAACATTTTGAGAATGTTTGTTGCCCTTCCCCAACATACCCCACTGATCCTGCTGACCTACGACTTGGGCATCAAATGCTTGGAGTACCTAGCAATCTGGAGAACCCTGTCGTTTTAGATCAGAACTTGGACAACACCGGAATTAGCAGTATATAGAGATTCACTTATCAAACTGCTGGCACTCGACACCCAAGTTTCCTTTCCTTGGCTGACTCACATTAGAACGTGGCTTTTTGACCTAGGACTGAGCAGATATTGGTTGAATCCGAGTCTGCTGACTCCTGAGTCAAAATGTGAGATTAAATTGCTATTTTGGAACTTTGTTAGAGACACGGTAACTTCAAGCAGTACACATGGAAGACTCACCGTACAATTCCTCCAGTTTATAATGACATCTTATTTTGAGCCATTTTTAGATGAGATTGAATCTTTAATGGCAAAGTATTTATACCTGAAATTCAGATACGGTACATTGCAACTAAATAGCCTCGTTGCCAAATGGTCAATGTCACAACCCAAGGAGGGGGCGTCCCATTGCACCTTATGTCAGTTGGGGGTTGATGAAGACATTCCACAGGTTCTGTTTTTCTGCCCAGCACATAAATCCGCTAGAAGGAAGTGGATAAAACCAATAGCCAGGTGCCCTAGTGTCAGGAGAATGAATGACCTGTTGAGAATATTAAAAACTGACAACTCCTGCCTAATAGTTTTTTGTCTCAGCAGATTCTTATTGGCTGTTAACTTCACAAGGAAAAAGGGCAGGCAAAAATTATAATTTTACAAATCAGGTTGCCAACTTAAAGCGCCCACTTAGAGGTAATGCAGTACAATTCGGCAAAAGCAGTCATGATCAAAACCTAAGGGGGACTAGATGCCTCAGCGAAGATTAAATGGAATCGAAAATGAAATAGATACGCTTCTGTGTAAATATTGAAGTACTTTTAATTGTCATGTATTTTAATAACTTCCATGTTTTTAGTAATAATTTGATGATTTTAAGAACTGACAGATCCAGCGAATATAGGCATTTTATGGAACTTTTTATGGATATTTAAATCTTACTAGTTTTCCGATCAATTTGGACATAAATTAATTCACGCTGATGTTCATGTATAATGATATATTGTAACAATGTACGCTACTGCGCACCTACTGCACATGCATTTTTTAGGAAATTGATATTGGTACAGAATAAATAGTATTTTGCTGCTATTAAATTGCACAGGCACTTTACAAGTAAAAAAGATAATAGGGCAACCCTCAGACTGTTAAGACTACTCGGTGGAATCCATCCAAACTCAATATGAATCATAATGGATTAGATGTACACTGATTTGATGAAGTGCAATGGATGAATGTATTTTAAAAAATGTCAACGTATGTATTGTATTTTACTGTTCTTTTACTTTTATGGCCTTTATAGGCCGAAATAAAGTATTTTGAATTGAATTGAAATATTGGTATTGGGTGTCCATTCTTTTGAAGTGCAGGGGGAAAGGTAAACCCTTCCTTGGTTTAAACAGGATCGATCCGTGGCATAAATTTCACAAAGTCTGGTTATTGATTGGGCATGTTGAAAGAATCCGTGTGCCACAATGAGTTAGAGAATCCTGTTTCTGTAGTAGGTGATACCAGTTAGTTTATGCATTGCAGTTTTTACTTTCTTTCTACAGGTTACTGTTCCTGAAGTGCTGTCATTGTCGCTGCTATCCTCTAACGCGGCCCTCTCTCTGAAGTTGGTGTTTCTCATAAATTTGAATGTTTTCATTGTTGTTTACCTATGGTACTCGCCTGTTTTCCTATGCCACTTCTAGCTTAGTACCTTTGTTTTGTGGTAGTTAAAAACTTACCAGTACTTAGTGTTACCTTTGAGGATCAAGTCACAGCCACAGGTGTTCACAAGTGTTTGGTGCCGTGGCAGCGCAACCAGAGCAAAAAGCCATTTATCTATCCCTAAAAACAGATAATGTGTTGCTGTCGCAGAACTACTGACATTACAGCAATTTCAGAGCACCACGTACAGGGCCATTCAAATAGTATAATTGTTTGGGTTCATTTGGAATGCAATAGGTCTCACATTTTAAAAACTTTCACCTATTTTCATTGTAAATGACAATGCCTTTTATTATTGCAGGTTTTTTTCAACACATAAATACAAAGCATTGTCATTTACAATGCCAATAGCTCAAAATCTCGCAATTGCGAGACCTATTGCATTGCTAATGCTGGTTTGTTTCTGTTTGAATCGCTGCCAAATGCTCACATCTCTTTCGGCCTCCGCTGTGGATGCTCCAACCTGGAAACAACCCTGCTGTGAGGAGCATCATTCTAGACGAAGGCTGAGTGTAGAAAGCTGGCTCTTTATAGGATACATCAATATGAGATATATCGTGTAAAGGGTCCAGGGGTTCCATTATGAGTGGACAGGGGCTTGCTATGCAATTCTAAGGTTCTTTGTAGGGGGTAGTGTGGTCGAGCAGCCTTAGGCTTATTGGAGGAGAGTGCTAGACATCTGCAATACACACATAGTCAATAAATGATGCACACACTCAAGGTGATCCACATGAATTTATAAAAATAACCACTATCTTTATATAGGTTTAGGCATCAGAAGCAATTCGTTCAGGTAAGCATGTTTTTCAAAGTGTTTTTGAGTGAAAAAGTAAATTTAGTCCAATTTGTAGAAGCTGCAGAGTTATCCTATGGGCGGCGACGGGGAGGAGTCAATGCGGCATTCAGGTACAGTACAGCGACGTATGGGACCAATCTCCAGGAGTTAACACCACCACCAGCGGCACTAGGGCGGCAGGGTGGAGAGGTGCCAAACAGCATCGGATGACCAATGTTACTTTATGAGGATCGGTCTTTGCATAAAGAGGCTGCAGGCTCGGACTTGGGAGACCAGTAGGGCTGAATTATCAGGGGGGCTCAGGCCTCACGATGCTATGGGGTGCGGGGACACCTTTGGTCCTATTCACCACAGACCGGGGCAACGGGTGCAGAGGTGTCCTTAAGCGTCTGTTTTTTTTTTTACCGGAGCAGTTGCGGTAGATGGGGCCTGATTGCAGAAGCTGCAGGCGACAGGGAGTACACCAGAAGAGGCACCACACTGGACTTGGGCTCTGTAGGGCTAGGGGACCAGGCGAACACCATTGGCCCACTTCAGCACGGGCTTGGAGCAACGGGTGCAGTGGTCGCTTTAGGCATCTGGTTTCTGCAGTCATGAAGTCCTCTCAGGAGCCTCTGTATGCCTGCAGGATGCAGTAAAGCAGCTCTGCTACTTCTCGGGTGGTCTTGATTCCTGGGTGAAGGTCTCACGGGCTATGGGGGCTCAGCAGCTTCAGGACAAGTCGTCTTTTGGTGCAATTGTAGCAGGCAGGCTGGCAAAGCTGGCGCCAGGCCAGTTGCTGGGTCTTTTGTTCTTGCAATTGCAACTCTTCATGTCCTCCTATTTCTTTCAGGTCTGCCGGATCTGATGTTCTGGTGCCACAGGCCTCCTCTAAATACTGAATTTAGGAGTAGTCGGGGAGTGTAGGGTGGTAGCCAATGAGCTACTGACGTCTGGGGTCACTATGCCCCCTATATGACCACTTCTTGTGGGAAGTGGGCGTAACCCTGTCCCAGAGGTCCTAAGGGTGCCAACACAAAGATGGCCACTTCTGAAAGACTATACCCACATCAGGTTAGGCCACCTTAGGGGGTGGTACTAGCCTAGGGGTGGGCACACCTACCTGACTAGCACATATTCCGGCCTGTCCATGTGCCAAAAGTTCCTGTACAAACGGGGTCGGCTTCCTCTCCTGTGAGGGGAGCAGGATTTGCATTTCAATGGCGGAAGCTTCTTTAAAGCTCACTGGCTTTGGAGTGCTAATTAGCAGGTCATCCTGTGGGTTGGAGTATAAACACCCTTTCCCACCCCAGATAGGCTAGGAGGTCAGAAACCTGTCTCTGGTGGCTGGCAGGCAGAAACTAGTCCGCCAACACATCAGAGGCAGGTAGGTTTTCAAGGGGCACCTTTTAGGGGCACTGGGGACCTGGTAAGCAGGAACCTAGTACACTTCATTCAAAGTTGCATTAAATACAAGGCAAAAAGTGAGGGGCTACTGCAACAAAAACCCAGTTTCCTACACTGAGAAGAACACATACAAGGAGGCCAGACACAAACTGGTTCTGCAAGTGCAGACCAATGTACATCTGCTGCACCTTTATAAACATGGGAGCTGTTGGCCTACTTGCTCCAATTCCATATTCTTTCTGCCCAAGCAGGAGTGGCGGGGGGCTCCACAAAGTACCCAGAAGAGTACGCCAGAAGCAGAGCTGGTGTTGGCCTCGCAGCCAGCTTCCCTGTGGTGAGGGCACAACACCATGAGTCTGATCTGAAGGAATCAACTGTCTCCGTACACCTGGAGGTGACCTGCCTGAGAGAAGAGGAATGGTGTGAGCATGCTGACGGCCACTGTGGACAAGCACGGTGACCCCGGAGCGGAGGGTCCACCCTCCAGAGACTGGTGTGCTCCAGTCTCGCAGCCTGTCAACCGAGCTGGAGCGGAGGATCCACTGCTGTGATGTACCCTAGTGGTGTACTCCGACAAACCGTGCCTCCTGCTTGTCCGTGGCACTGCCCGTAGCTCTAGCCCAAGTGTGCTCGAGCAGAATGTGCCACCAAAAAAGACGATTACCATGCCTGTGGCCCTTGTGCTCGAACAGACTTGAAGTGCTTAGACCTTGAAACATCTACTCCCAGGATCAGAGTGAAGGGCTGGTGCTCCAGCAGCCTTTGCAGCTTCCCCACATATAGGATGTCGCAGACTGAAGTAGCCAAAGGCTTAAACAAGGCCTAGTCTGGACTCTCATTGGTGAGCGAGCTAAGATTGTGAAACTGAGCACAAGACTAAAGGAGATGGGGGAGCATTACACCTGTGCCTTAGACCCACACCAGAGGATGATCTAACATGGAAGGAGAGATAATGAGGGGGCATGGAGCACCATAGGACAGTGACCCTGTGCCAGACTCTAACTACTTCATTTTTTCTAGAGGGTCTTATTATGTCCTGAAGTGTATCAAAGTACTTCTCTTTTATAAAGATACACACTGGGACGGACAATCAAATTAATATACTGTTGCGTGTTTGAGTGCTAAGCTTGTTGCATCCGTAAACTAACCTCCTTGAGAGGCCAGTGACTGCTCGCCATCGCTACCACTGAGAGTCCGTTGCTGAAGGAGTTGTATTTGGCCCAGTTTGCAGAGCCATACTAGGAGGGACAGTGGATGATCAGAGACATATTACCCCAACAGCTGAGGCCTAGTAGCCTCTGTTTGCCTCGTGGCCCCAAAACAAGGACTGACAACAAACAGACAGTTTATTTTCTGTATCTGTGTGACGGAAATGTACAATGGAGACAGAACAAAGGAAAACAGAATAGAGCGAAAGGTAAAGAGAACTGGAGTATGGAACAGGTACGAGGCACAGATTTGAAACTGTAAAAGTAGGCAGGAAAATAACCACCCAAAATGTGTATCCTGTAGATTCCTTAACCTTTGAATATCCCTTTGAATAACTCGCTCCTCTCTCTCGGGCTGAGTGGTCGCTCCCAGTGTCCCTTGGAGACATTTGGTATCGTTGTGCTGCATTGCTACCTAAACTTGCCAATTAGTATTGCCTGCTATCTGCCTGGTTGCCGCTTTGCTTCATTTGCACTTTTATCATTTAATACTGTGTTTTTACTCTGTTTGCGCGTTTGCCCCTAGCGCTCCGCTGTGCTCCCCCCTCCGTCTTCATTTTGTTTGTTGTTGTCGTCCTCGTGAGCCCGCCCCGCCTCCCAGCTGAGCCGCCCTCGCCCCTCCCCTCCACTATCCATATATGACAGTTGCTACGATCACACCCCAGATTCCCGACCCCAACCACCTACAATGCATCCTGCTCAACACCCGATCGGTCCACAGACACGCCATCAACCTATGGAATCTACTAGACACCATCTCTCCGGACGTCGCCTTCCTAACAGAAACATGGATGAACGCTTCCTCCGCCCCAGACATCACCATCGCCATCCCAGAAAATTATAAGATCATACGCAAGGACCGTACCGGCCACACAGGAGGAGGAATCGCTATCGTCCATAAAAAATCCATCCACATCTCAACCAGCTCTGACGTCAATCTCGCCAACTCTGAACACCTTCACTTCCAGATCCACATCGACCCCAAGACCACACTCAGAGGCACCCTCCTTTACAGGCCACCAGGACCCCGCGCACAATTCAGTGAAGACATCACGGACTTCATCACCCCACACGCGCTCCCCTCCAAAGATTACATCCTTCTGGGAGACCTCAATTTTCACCTTGAAAAGAACAACAACCGCAACTCCACCACCCTCTTGGACAACCTCGCCAACCTCGGACTTAAACAACTGGTCACCTCCCCCACCCACATCGCAGGTCACACACTCGACCCTATCTTCACCTCCAGCAATCATGTCTCCTTCAGCCACACTACGGCTCTCCTCTGGACTGACCACAGCTGCGTTCACTTTACCTACAACAAGCCCAAACCCATCAACCACCCCCAACCAACTCTGCAAAGAAACTGGAACAAAATCACCATCGACCAGATCTCCTCATCGCTCCTTCTAAACACCCCAGCCCACTCTTCAAACCCCGACCAAGCCGCCACCAACCTCACCCTATGGTTATCCAACAGCGCCGACATCCTAGCACCACTGAAAAAACGACAAAGCAAACTTGGCAGCAAGAAGGCCTCATGGTTCAACGATGATCTCAAGAAGTCCAAGAAACTCTGCCGCTCCCTTGAGAAGGCCTGGAAAAAAGTCCCAACCACCAGCACCAAGGACGCCTTCAAAAACGCCACCCGCAGTCACCACCAACTAATCCGAAAGGCCAAGAAAACCGCCTTCAAGGATCGACTAGATAACAACGCCCACAACAGCAAGGAACTATTCAACATCGTCAAGGAATTTACCAATCCCTTGGCCAACTCCAACGACATCACCCCCTCTCAAGCCCTCTGCGACTCCCTAGCTTCATTCTTCCACAACAAAATTGCAGACATCCACAACAGCTTCGACAACCAACCCGGAGACCAACCCACCCAACCATCTGCTGAACCTTCACCCCCCTTAAACATGAACATCCTTAATGACTGGAACCCAATCTCCACTGAGGACACCATCCGCCTGATGAACTCCATCCACTCAGGATCCCCCACAGACCCATGCCCTCACCACATCTTCAACAAAGCAGACTCCATCATAGCACCGCACCTCCGAGACGTCATCAACTGCTCCTTCAACTCCGCCACCTTCCCGGAAAGCTGGAAACACGCTGAACTCAGCGCCCTTCTGAAAAAACCCACAGCGGACCCCACCGATCTCAAAAATTACCGCCCCATCTCGCTCCTTCCATTCCCGGCCAAAGTCATCGAGAAAGCTGTCAACAACCAGCTCGCCGCCTTCCTCGAAGCCAACAAATCCCTCGACTCCTCACAGTCCGGCTTCCGAGCAACACACAGCACTGAGACCGCCCTCATCGCAGCAACAGACAACATTAGAACTCTACTGGTCAATGGAGACACAGTCGCCCTCATCCTCCTTGACCTCTCCGCAGCCTTTGACACAGTCTGCCATAGCACCCTTCTACAGCGCCTCAGAAATATCGGAATCCAAGGCAAAGCACTAGAATGGATCATCTCGTTCCTCACCGGAAGAACCCAGAGAGTCCGCCTTCCACCTTTCAAATCAAAGGCCACTGAAGTCATCTGCGGTGTACCGCAAGGATCCTCACTCAGCCCCACCCTCTTCAACGTATACATGAGCCCCCTCGCGGCCATCGCCCGCCAACACAACCTCAACATCATCTCCTACGCGGATGACACTCAACTGATCCTATCACTCACCAATGACCCTAGCACCGCCAAAACTAACCTTCACGAAGGAATGAAAGAAGTTGCCGAATGGATGAAGCACAGCCGCCTGAAACTGAACTCAGATAAAACAGAAGTCCTCATTTTAGGTACATCCCCCTCCGCATGGGACGACTCTTGGTGGCCAGAAGCCCTTGGAAAAGCACCCATCCCGACAGACCACGCACGGAACCTAGGCGTCATCCTGGATTCCTCACTTTCAATGAACAGACAAGTCAACGCCGTCTCCTCATCCTGCTTCAACATTCTGCGCATGCTCAAAAAAACATTTCGTTGGATCCCCATCGAAACTAGGAAAACGGTCACCCACGCTCTGGTCACAAGCCGACTGGACTATGGAAACACCCTCTACGCCGGTACTACCGCTAAACTCCAGACAAAACTCCAACGAATCCAAAACGCCTCAGCCAGGATCATATTAGACATCCCGCGTAAAGAACACATCTCTGGTCACCTGAAAAACCTCCACTGGCTTCCCGTCAATAAGAGGATCACTTTCCGGCTCCTAACCCACGCACACAAAGCACTCTACGAAATCGGACCAGAATGCCTCAACACACGACTGTCCTTCTACACCCCCCCCCCCCCCGGCTACTACGATCTTCCAACCAAGCCCTCGCCACTGTACCTCGCATCAACAAAACCACCATGGGAGGTAGATCCTTCTCCTACCTAGCAGCTAAAACCTGGAACTCACTTCCCACTTACCTTCGCCTTACCCAGAACCACCTAGCATTCAGAAAGCAACTTAAAACGTGGATATTTGACAAGTAATCCCCCACCCCTCCCTAAGCGCCTTGAGACCCTCTGGGTATGTAGTGCGCTATATAAATTCTCTGACTTGACTTGACAGGTGCCAGGCTGCGTTTGGAAATTTTGATACAGCTCTTCTGTGCCAATTGGCACGGTCATTTCCCGTCTCGACGTTGGTTGCACCACAGATGTAAAAACCAAAGGAAATGATGGACGGAGTGTTGAACATTGCAAGCACTCACCCCCAGTCAAACCGGTCCTAGGAAGCTTGTTTCCGGTCCAGGGAAGACATGGTTTGGCAGTTCGGACTGGACTGTTCCCATGAGGCACAGGGTCAGACCGATTTGCATATGGCCATGTGTGAACTGGGGTGGCAGAGTGGGCTAAAGAACGGTGATGGATTAAACCCAGATCAGTTGACTGGGGGAGAGTGCTTGCAATGTTCAACACTCCGTCCATCATTTCCTTTGGTTTTTGCTTTGTTCGCCATAAGTTGGCAGGGTATGCTCAGACGTGAGTCCCCTGCTCACTTTGCCACTGGATTCAAGCAAGCCTGGCTGAAGACGGCTGAAATGCCAGAAACCGGTCCTAGGAAGCTTGTTTCCGGTCCAGGGAAGACATGGTTTGGCAGTTCGGACTGGACTGTTCCCATGAGGCACAGGGTCAGACCGATTTGCATATGGCCATGTGTGAACTGGGGTGGCAGAGTGGGCTAAAGAACGGTGATGGATTAAACCCAGATCAGTTGACTGGGGGAGAGTGCTTGCAATGTTCAACACTCCGTCCATCATTTCCTTTGGTTTTTGCTTTGTTCGCCATAAGTTGGCAGGGTATGCTCAGACGTGAGTCCCTTGCTCACTTTGCCACTGGATTCAAGCAAGCCTGGCTGAAGACGGCTGAAATGCCAGAAACCGGTCCTAGGAAGCTTGTTTCCGGTCCAGGGAAGACATGGTTTGGCAGTTCGGACTGGACTGTTCCCATGAGGCACAGGGTCAGACCGATTTGCATATGGCCATGTGTGAACTGGGGTGGCAGAGTGGGCTAAAGAACG
This sequence comes from Triturus cristatus, assembly GCF_964204655.1. NCBI lineage: Eukaryota > Metazoa > Chordata > Amphibia > Caudata > Salamandridae > Triturus > Triturus cristatus. The sequence continues at coordinate 69,887 of NW_028187423.1, forward strand.
GTGATGGATTAAACCCAGATCAGTTGACTGGGGGAGAGTGCTTGCAATGTTCAACACTCCGTCCATCATTTCCTTTGGTTTTTGCACCACAGATGTGACAGCACTGGAACCATGCAGCACCCCAGCCCTTCGATGTAGATCTGGAACTACCCTCTTTGAATTGTTTCACAGAAATTGCCTTTTTTTGCAGTGCTTAAGGGACGTTAAGACGGAAAAATTCTCTGTATGGTAAGAGACATGTACCCCTGCCCTGATTGCCCAACTGTACTCTTGTGTGGATCCCTAATGCTGATTGTCACAGGCAAAATCGTGTCATGCGTGTGCGTCTTGACATAGACTTGTCTCAAAGATTGTGGTCTTGTTTGACCGGGAGGGGTGCCCAAATCGCTGCCCTCATAGTGGGGAAAGACTACTGCCTTCACCAAGAGATGAGCAGCACAAGCGCGGCGGTGGCAGCATACCGTTTACTCATAAGTAGTAGTGTCACTGGAGTGAGGCTGACCGGCTCAACTCCCTTTTTAAAAGTTCCGTTGCTGTGTGTTTAACTCACCCCTGGCCTGCATCAGATAGATGTGGAAGAGGGTGTGTGATGGAAACATGCTGAGGGTATGTGTGCTCACAACAAGTGAAGTGTGGTGCAGTGCACACATGGTAAATGTGTGTTTGCTGGGAGTGTGTGTTTTTAAAATAACACACACTAGAACAATACTGAAAGGCTGCAATACTGAGCAGTGAGCGCAAACTGAAGGCGTTTGCTGCATGTAGTTATGCTTTTGGTGGCATAATACAAAACGATAACAGTGCTGTGCAGTAAGTTTCCTCTGGATGTGTACTCTTTGCAAGAGTGCCTGCACTGGTACAATACATGGAGGGCCTTGGGTTCCATTTTGGGAAGCTGAGGCCTGCCTGGTGGAAAACAAAGAGTAGAGGAATCCCCAAGGTTAGATTTGTGTATAGCTGCTTTCCTGTAAGCTGGTGCCAGGCTCTCTGTGCGCATTTCAAAGGACTCTTTATTCAAGGAAGGGGCTTGGACACATCTCAGGAAGACAGAGATCGGGCTCATAAGGGAAAGATAAAGAATAGGGCTAGGAGCCCAGAATTAACCTTTCGATGTGCATATCACTGTGGCTGACATACAGGTGTGAACTCTGGTCACTTCCATGAATCTTGTGTGTTAATCAGCTTCAGAGTCCTACCTGCTGTGACAAACATCCTTCAGGAGGAAGAAGAAAGGAGAAAGATGTCTATTTAAAAGAAGCAGAACCCCACAATAAAACTTAAAAGATTTAGACACTAAATTACATTTTGTATCTTTAAAAGGACTATAAGGAGGGGAGTTTGAGACCCCAAAGTTTGTCATCTGCTGAGTAGCCAGATGGCTGTGTGAGAAGTGGGAGCTCTGCAAGATTCTGTCTGTGACAAGGACTGGGGGGCCAGGCCCTCTAGTCTCCCTGCTGGATGAGGGGACATCACCCAGGGAAACCAAGCCCACCTGCCCTGGAGCACCAGAGCCTTGCTCCTCACCAAGACCAATGTGTCCTGTGAGGGATAGGAGAGCGTTGGAAAGAGCAAGGTCTGGGGGAGCCCTATTGTGAGTACTCTCTGTGCGATATGTAAGTCTGTGTGCTGGACTGTTTCAGCGCCCCCCCCCCCCGTGCCAGGAGGGGACGCAAGGGTTGTATGGAGAGTGCCAGGCCTGCACAACCTCATGGTGGGAGGCCCGGTGTGCCAAGTAGGGGGCCACCATGAACATCCACGTCAGGTCAGCATGGCCTAACTTGTGAGTGCCATGGCGGTCCCCATATGCTAGGAGGGGCTGCCGGAGACGCAGAGGCCAAAGGTGTGGCCTGTAGCCCAGGACCGGGAAACTGCTGCTGTGACCAAGGTAGGTTTGGCCCGCGTATTGCAAACTGCAGTGTTGGAAGCCCAAGTCCAACATTGCCGGAACCCTGTTGGAGCAAGAAGATGAACCTTCCCCTCCCCCACGAGAAGGGAAGTGTGACTTACTGTGCGAGCACCAGAGTGGAAACATCCCTGTATGCTAGAACAAGCCGATAGCGCGGCTCGTCGGAGACAGCCTGCTGGGTGGTGCTGCGTGTGATCGTACGCAGCCTGACTTTGCTGATCCACAGCAGAACTTTACTGCGACGCTGAAGGGTTCCATACCGCCACAGCGGGTAGGACATGAACTGGGCCTTTTGGGCCCCGAGGGACATACTGCCATCAGTACTGATTCCCGTAGACACTTGTGACAAATTCCGAAAGGAGTCTGAGAGGAGAACACTTGAGCATGGCCTAATAGTTCACACTTCCTCGATGTGGTCATTAGTGAATGGGGAATAACATTGTACTTGTTGCACTAAAGTTAGTAGGACAGGGAGTGGTTTGATCATTACTAGAGTCCTGACCTCAAGGGAGAAAGTGTATTGCTTTTAAATGTTGTTTACCTTTGTATGTGTAGGATTATAATTAATATACTTCTTTTTATATAAAAAAAGTACTTGATTGGACATTGATTTATTGCTTGCGCTGCTTGCATGTTAAGTTATGAGTCAAGTTCCCTGATCTGTATCTACGCTCCCCCCTCGAAGGAGCCTTGACTGCTCGTCTAACGCTTCCTGAGAGTTGGGTGTAGAAGAGATGCTTGGCTCGGTTGAGCAGGATCAATAGTAAGCCAGACCATGGGGCATCCGGAGTGAAAGGCCTCAGCCACCACGGGTGGGCCCAGTAACTCCTGCTTGCCCCGTGGCCCACTGAAAAGGGTTCTGACAAGGGATATCTTGCCCTAAAAATCTGGCTTTAAGCCCGGTCATTACTGCCATGGGCAGAAGTCCATTTCAGACCCTCTCAAGATCTGTGGGGCATGAGGCCAAGGCACAACTCTAAGTCGTGTGAACAGTGCAGCTTTGTGTACACAATGGCAGTCAAGGAGCAAGAGGCAAAACCTTTCATGGCAGGCTCAACACAGCACCAGGCTCTGTTGATGGCGCTTGAGGTTTAGATTGGATACGTGTTCTTCTTTGTACTCTGACTCATAAAAGTACAAGAAAAACAAACGCAAAAATAACAACTGATGGCACGACTCAACATTCAAACTTTGTTCGAAGTCCAGATACTTTCCCTGTCCAGCACAGTCCTCTTCTGAGTCAGAACTGATGGTAGTACTCTGGCAGGGGAACCTGTTCCAACTGTGTTCCCGGCTCTGTCCCAAATACCAGCACCGGCCCTCATGCTGGCGAAACCCCCAATGTGCCTGGAGTTTGCAGCGCCTGCCACTGACCCAACTCAGTGTCTGCAGGTCCTCCTGGTACTGTTCAGGAACGAAGCGGTTCCCTCTGGCATGCCTATGCGCCGATGGGGCCCCCGACTGGGCTACTGCCGGTGGATACAGGGGTGTAGTTTAGTTAGCGAGATTCGGGGGGGAGGGGGAAATCTCAAATTTCCAACTAAAAAAAGCAATGGGTTGCCAGGTGGAGGGGTGTAATGACCAATGTTCGAGAATGGCTGCCTCCTTGAGGAACACAGTCCATACTGATTTGCGTTAGGCATTTGTTTAGAGTGTCACTGTGGGGGGAAAACAATCGGTTGGAATGCTACCCGAGCAATTGACAGCAGTTAGACTCTTCGCAAGCAAGCATTCCTGTCACCTTTTGGGTGTTTGATTGACAGTAGGACGCCAGGAACTTGAGGCTGGTGCAGCGTTCCAAGCGCACTTCTGCCAATGGGAATTCCAACAAGCATTTGAAATGCAATAGGTCTCGCATTATTAAAGTTTGAGCTATTGGTGTTGCATTATTTAGCAATGCCAATAGCTCAAACTTAAATAATGCGAGACCCATTGCATAGCAAATGCTTGTTTTAAATTGTCTGAGTTTCTTTTTAACACATTTTTTAACTCAAATCATACTGATGAAATGTACGTTTTCTTACCATGTATTGTGCTTTTATGGTTTAATATCTTTTTTAAATCGAATAAAGCGTATCCTGATAGAATAGGGTTTGGTCTGTGAGGATTTGTAGCCGTGCCTCGCAGACACTCGATCTAACAGAATGTGATAGCTGCATGGCATGATACTTGCCTTGGGCCTATGAATGCAGACTAAATAAACATGTTGAACACATTATCGGATAGATGTTGGCTTATTGGCATAGTAAGCTCTCTGCATGGATACTAGGCATACTGATATGGCACCATTTTCTGTAGATGTTGTTTTCATTGAAAAATTAATATTTACAATTCCTTAAATGCTTTTCAACATGCGATTATTTACTCTTCCATTTGCAGCAAAAAAACGACTGAGTCTTCATGGATTTGAAAAAGCATCCACATGGCTTGGTTATTGTTAATTATAAGCCACAGTTCTACTACTGTTGAGAGCTAGCCTAAACATTCTGCGCTCTGCAGCATTATCTTGGTCATTCGAAATGCAAATACTTTTTCTCTTTCTCTGTCTTTGTGTGAAAAAAAGCATAAATAAAGTTTAAAAAAAAAAAAAATTATCTTGGTCATTTCCGAAATGTATTGTATATGAGCATATCTGCTTCGTTCTACAATCAATAAACTGTCACTCACATTGTCGCACATAAGCCATATAAAATGTCATACATAAGCACACTAAACCATAGAAATGCCATACATAAGCAATCTTAAAACTCAGCAGCTGTGCTTTCTTATGACCTCTGTCTAAGAAAGAGGAACGGCGTGCTGTGTTCAAGCTTTACACCCCGAAATGTCTACTGTCGAGGTCTTGTTTCTTCCTCCCTAAGCTGAGCTACACCTGAGGTGGGCCGGTGTGTGGCAGTCTACACCTTGCTGCACACCCACCGATTCTTGACGCCCCACAGAAAAGGCCTGGCCAGTTGCCTGGCGGCGACGAGTGAGTTCTGCAACTTCGAGGGCTGAACTTGTCTGAGCAGCACTAGGCCGTTCCGGACTCAGAATAGCTGATCAACCTCCCATTGGTAGAAATTACCCAGAGTGGGCGGAGAGTAAATCGGTGGTGGCCAATGGCATTGATGTGCAGCTGACGGATCCGATGTAGGAGTCGAGCTGCAGAGAGCATGCGTCTCGCTCCATGAGGGGGGATCATCGCTTCTCAGTAGTAGGAACTGGGATACATTTTAATGTTTCATTCAAAATGACACACAAGTTGCAAATCCCCGTTGAAATGCATTGCTTGAAAGGGAGTTAGAGTAAATTGTGTGACCAAGGCCAACTGTAAAGTCTCACAGTCTGAGGAGGTCAATCGTGAGGATTTCGTTAGTTTATAATTTCTTTAAATGCTAAGCGTCGATGCGCTATTGACAGTTGAACACGCATACTCTGAAGATGTGGTTATTTAAGTTTGGCGTATACATAGGACAGCTAGGCGTCGCTTCAGAGGAATTGTCTCAAAATACAACCTACGGGTGACGTACAACTCTTTCACCTCACATCAAGCAGCGTAAAATACGAGGCGCGTGTTTTGCTGCGATGGTGCTTTTCAGCAAGCCATCATCGTTTCAGTTACTACAGGAGCAAGTTTTACAAGACCCTACGGTACATGATAGTCCCACTTGTTTGTGGGTGAACTGAGTAGATATGAAGATTTGGAGCACCAGTTTACAACACATTATCGAGTTGTAAGCAGAGTATTATTTTTACATCGCATATGTAACATTTATTTCACAGTCACTTTTACCACCGAAACTCCTGCCGCTCAAAGTATTATACAGTTGAAAACAGCAGTCTCTAGAAACCAGCATGTTCAATCTCTGTTTTGCTGGAAACAAACGTGAAAGGTTAAAAGCATCGACAAACCAACCTCCTGCTCTCCGGGTCGTCCCGTAAACCATATCAAACTTAAACGACTTTATGCACACCCCACAAAATACCTTTACGGTGCGCTTTAGCGATTTCTAATGCATGGCGTAAGTTTTTTATAACATCTACTACGAAATGAAAAATGTTAACCATAATCTAGCAAAACTGCCAACATACCCTTCCTCTCGACGAATTTCTCCCGTTCGATTAAAAAAAAACAAGCATCGCGGCACCGACGCTTTACTTTGAATGTTATAAGTAAAGCGCGGGTGCCACGATGATACCAAAAGTAAAGAAATAGAAAAAAACATCTATTTCTTTACGCCCGCGAGTGGTGCGTGCGCACCACAGCGAACATGTGTTTTCAATTATCACGTCCCTGTCTGGGCACGATAATTGAAACCACATGGCCTTTGGTGCGAGTAACAGACACCAATAGGCCATGGGCGTAGCAATGCGACCGCCTTTGGCCTATTGCGTGCTGTCTTAGTAAAAAACACGCACGCAAAGGCCAATAGTGGGCCACAAAAGGAAAAGCACACGCACGAGTGTGTGCAATTCCAGGCTCCGTTTCTGAACCCCACACAAAAGGGCTCTCGCTGCGCGAGCCCTAATTATGAGTACATTTGCACGCATTCAAGGAGTGCTGCTATGGGTGCAGAGTTACTGCTTGTTTGGTATAAAGAGTCACCATGTAGATTTAGGATCCGATCCCAAAAATTAACAAGTTTAAAACTTTAAGTGAAATGAGAACAATGAGAAATACCAACACAGGCGTTGGAGACACGGCTGAGTCCCCAGGCACAACCACCAAACCAAGAATGCATTTGAGGGGTGTCACACCCCAACAGCTCCACCGAAGCTGTGCCCTTGCCCGTCCGACCTGGGAATGATCGTTCACCTTGGGAACTCATGACTATGGTCACGTAGCACACAGCGGCCTGGAGTCCCTGCCCTGTGGTGCCTCTTTTTCATCTACAACATAAGAAGGCTTGATGGCAGAGATGTCAAATGGGTGCCTGTGGCCAGAGTTTTATGTTTCTGTTCCCTATCTTTTTACAGATTATTTTACCAAGTGACTGAAAGGCCCTACGTACTAAGCCTGAGTCAGAAATAGAGGAGGGCTTGCAGGCAAAATAACAGTGGACCGAGCCCGAGCTTAGCCATGGGCGCGGCTTGTCTCTAAGTCTGTGCACGAGCTGAGCCATGAAAACATTTGGCTCTTACATCGTGCAACACACATAATGCAAAAATTCGATACAATCTCTTGGTTTCTTTAATATGCAGAAGTGTTTCACGTTAGTACTCCAGATTATTGCGCTGCATAGACAGACATTTGTTAAGAGGTTTTAGAAACATTCATGGCTCACCACCCCCAATGGTAACGTCATTAGTGATGTAAGAGGCAAGTCAGTAGTCATGTAAACCCTAAACGTGGTCCAGATTCTTACTATAGATGGAGGAACATTCCAGCCTACTATATCAAATATAAGAGGTGCTTGTACAATGCACATCCTGAACTCGAGTATTTAAAAGTGCACTCGTATGTGATAGTTAAAAAAGGAAGCTCTGTGACATCTAACATTTTCCCAGCGTCGCACAAGTTGGAGAAGCAGAGAAGCCGGCGTTCATTGTAGGTAATCGGGTTTCACATTTTGAAAATTGACAACCAGATGGATATCTCTGTCTCTCGCTTTCCCATTTACGTCAAAGGTCTCGGTTTTGTCTTTCATTCTTGGCTCACAAAGAGAACAAGCATTGGCATAGCCAATAGGTCTCGCTTTTTGGGACCTTATAAGTGTTTAGCCATGCAACAGTTGATGTTGTTGCACCAAGGATATTATGCTGGATAACTGAACACTTATAAGGTCCCAAAAGCGAGACCTATTGGCTATGCCAATGCTTGTTATTTTGAGAATCTGGTCACCCTAAACTTGACCCAACTGTGTGCCTTGGTCTTCTACGGACGGTGTTGCTAATTGCTTTTTTGATGTGGCTGTGTATTTGCAACATACAACACTACTTCAATATTGTCACGGAACAAAGCACTCTTCGAATCGTGACTGGTAGCGGTACGTGCCGTTGTTGTCTGTTTAGCAGTGATTTGTATGTTTTGATGCTAGGAGGACTGCATTAAAAGCAACAAAACTAATAAAAATACGTTAAATATTTGCAAAGCTTGACCTTACTTGGGGAAAATAAACATCTTTGGTTGTTTCCCTCGTTCTAACATTTTCAGCAATTAATTTCTAGTGGGAACATCATTATTTGTCCTTTTGCTTGTTGTTTTATTGTTTTTATTTTTGAAATATTTCAATTATCAAGGTAAGTTTCCTCCAGGCTCAAGAACAACATGAGCTTTTCATAGCATTTGCTTTGTGTTTCAATTGTTTTCATGTCAGACAAGACAAACGGGTCTTCCTCGCTACTTGTGTAAAGCTGCCATTTACCCACGCAGTGGAAAGCTTTATTGAGTTTGCCCTGCAGCCATGGTCCGCTGTGGCAACACTGCCCATATTTGGTGGCTGTGCAAGGAGAGTCAGGTGGTGCTGCGAAGCACAGCACTGTGAAGCTGTACTGCTGAAGGGGAGATACAAATCTGTTTTTCCATATGGTTATGCTTTATTTTTTGCCCGCAGTTTTGTCCAGATGGCTGTCTGAACATTGTTTACTTTTAAGATACTGTCCCAGATGTTTTTCGGTGCCGATGGATAAATGCAACAACTGTGGCACACCGATATACAAAGTATTTGCACACTTTTTTTAAAATAATGGACAGCCCCTTAGTTATACAATGGCATTTTACTGCAATTTTTCATTAAATTCTTCTTGAAGTCTGAAGGCACTTTCAAAGTGATGAAATCATGTTATGTTCATGTGGAATGTCGATGTTGCTGGACATGGAAGGGTCAAAGAACTAGTTTTCAGAATGGGGAGGGGGGGACTCTCAAACAACACTGATTATCACTCATCATTTAGGAGTTGAAATTTTCATGGTTTAGAATTTGTTGAATACACAGACAAATTAGAAGGGCTTCCTGCCCGCGTGCTCGCAAAAGTGAAAGTGATCGCGATAGCGATCAAGCGCGCAGCAAACGATGCGCTTAATGAGCATGAGGAATGCCATATGGCGCCTCTGCTAAAGCGCGCGCCCGTGCACATGCACGCAAGCTGTAGGCCGGCGGTAGCATTTTTTGAAGCCCTTACTTAAAGTCTCGCCAGACGAGTGCAAGCGCTGGGTCAGGCGAGACCTAAAAAGCGAAACAGAGATGGCAGACTCAACTAGGGCCCCTGGACCCAACTACCAAGGCAAGAAGGCATTTTTCAGGGGTGTCACACCCCCTAAAGCTATGCCCTGGGGTGGATATCTCCCCGGCACTACTCAATCACTGAGACCCGCCAGAGCTGCACCACCACCAAGGACCTTGCCAGTAATCCTGCCATCAGTGGTACAGACGCCACCATGGGCTCCTGTTCTTCCACAAGCTCCTTAGCCACAAACACAAAGTATATTAATGCACGCTAGATGTCGGGCACGCCAACTGGCAGAGGAGGCCACAGATGCAGGGACGGAACCCAACCTGGGGCTATGCCAAGCCTTGAGCATTGGTAAACTATAGACAATATTTTTGGGTCCGATTCTGATCACATACAGGTTCTTCAGATTGTTCCCCCATCATGGTGATGACAACAGTGGGATGGCCAACTTTCTCCCACCTGCAAATTCAGGCATCGTGGACTATTTGGCACCTCGAAATGCCAGCAGTTTGGACACTTTTCCAGGAAAGGGTGATGGAATGCCCTTGGGCCAGCACCCACAGAGAGGACCTCCTGTAGTCTTAAGAAAGGCAGCAAAGGTACTGCAACTATCCCTTCCTACAGTTGAGGCCAACTCGAGTATCTTCACAGACATCCTGCAGCCTGCCTTGGTTGAGTTTGAACCACTCCTTCCATTTGCCTGGAGACTTGCTCTGCCGTCAAAGAATGCCTTGTACCTGCTAGCTAGGTGCACCCATGCACTATGAGAAATGGCAAATATGGTGCTGCTGAGTCTGCCAGACCACGGGCGGGAGAAGTTTCAATGAGGTGGTAAGGATTTCACCAGCCAAATCCTCAGGCCAAGATTGGACATGGCCAACTCTGTGACCAGGGCTATGGACTCTAGGGGCCTCAATTACTACTTCTAGGCGAAGGGCAGCGCTGCCCTGTGTCAAAAGGAAAGGGCAGGAATGCGCTGTAAGAATGAAATACGGCGTATTTCTGTCCTCTCTGCCTCCGGCGGCGCACAAATTGGTGCCTGGCGCCACGCAGACACCCTTTCACCATGGTGCAAGGGTGCCTCAGTTGCATGCGTGCATTGCATGCGTGATTGTCTTAATTGACATAAGACATTAATGGAGGCGTTTTTCTCTTTCTATGTGTGCTTCAGAATGCAACACACATAGAAAGAGGAAAAAATTATGAGAAATAAAGTTGTTTCTCCTTGTTACGCCACCCCTGGGGAGGCGTGCAGTTCTGATGCGATCCTTGTGATCTGGATATGTGTCTCAACCTGTGGGTGTTGCGTGGGAAATCCCTGAGCAAGGCCCATGGAATGCCTTCTTGACGCAGAGTATGGCCTACTCCATATCTATGAGGCCATGCAAAGCCACTCAGGGTGGCTTTGCATTGAGAGGCCTGTACCGCTGGAGCGTCAAAAATAGTGATGCTTCCGTGGCGCAGGCCACTTTCAAATGAGGCCCTTAGTTGCCTTAAGAAGACATGCCTGTCTGCGCTCTACTGGCTTCTCAGGTAACATACCTGATATATTTGCCTTTTGATGGCTCTTGCATACTTGAAGATAAGATGGAATTGGCCCTGGAAAGGTTAAAAAAATGGAGACAGCAACTGCCCTCTGTCGGGATCTAGTGTCTCCAGGCAGAGACTGCCCTAGACAGTACAGGAAGTTTCAGGCTGTTCCAAGGAGTGCTCCTTTCACCAGCACCAGCCCTTACATCAGCCCAACCAATGTATCAGGTAGTTCAGAGTCTGGGACAAGCCCAAAGGCAGCCAGGGCCAGGTGGGCACATCCTCCTTGTCCTCACTCACACAACCTTTGGAGCATCTTTAGTTTACCCTTAAGGGAACATGTACAGCATGTTGGGGAAAAATTGTTCTAATACCACCTGGACAATTGGATGTTCAAGGGGCTGTGACTGGCTCGGGTGTTTTTGGTGCTGGAATTAAGACTGGATGGTGTCCTTCGACTTGCAGGATATGTATTTCTACATACTGATTCTGTAGTATCACACAAGGTTTCTGCGATTCATGGTGGAGTCCACCCACTACCAATTTGTCGCCTCCTGTTTGGACTAACACCTGCCTCTAGGCTCTTCAATTAAGTATTGACAGTACATTTACGTAGGCCGGGATCTCATTATCCCTGTACCTTGGCGATTGGCTGCAGCTGGATTCACATCATCCGAATGCCACAGCATCTCTGCTGTTAAAATTCGGCTTTTCCATCAGCCTGCCAAAGTAGCAGCTAGACCTCTCTCTGTGCCTCCTGTTCACAGCTTTCCTCCAAGCTTCCCCTCCTCCACAGAGAATCAGGAAAATTCTGTACATGATTCTGAGGTTTCAGGAGGGACCTAAGGTCTTGCTCCTGACCGTTCCTGACCGTTCTTCACCTGCTAGGTCTGCTGGTTTTCTGCATCCTACTGGACAGTAATGCATGCTGGGACATGAGAGCTCTCTAGGGGTGGCCATAACTGCGATGAAGAATTGGCAGTCCATTTAGGCTAAAGTAATGTATGCATTTTCTCTGTCTGCTTTAGGGTTTCCTGTCATGTCAATTCTGGTTTTTAATAGTGAAAAGCCACTGCTTTTGTAAACAGCGTTTTGTATTAATGCATTGTGGGGTTTGGTTCAGGTTAAGGATAATATTTTAAGGTATTCACATATTCATTAATGTTTTGTTTTTTTTTTTTTACAGAGGAAGGTGTCAGGTCACAGAGAAGAAATGCCAAAGAACAAAAATATCTTTGATTTGCACACTGGGGCTTTATTATTTTTAACATATATTGTTTATCCACATGCGCAGATAGTTGGATATTCACGCAGCATATTTACAATGTTATCTAGCAAGCCCTGCCCACTCGGGCATTATATTGAGGGTATGGATCACATTTGATTGTTATTTCTTAAGTGAACATAAGCGACTCGCAACAACCCAGTGTGAAAGTCAAATCTTTCACATGCTTACGTTTGAGTGCGATTTGTTTTGCATCTCAGACGTTTGACATGCAGTATATTTCAGCTGTCGTGGTAACGCCTTTTGCAATATCACTTTACATTTTTGCATACTTCCTCATGGGTATTAGCGTGAACTTCTGTGCTCCATAATTTCTATTTAGATAATCTGAACTGACACAATGTACAATCGTTTATGGCAATGTTGCACTATCATTATTGGTTTTTTTTATTGTTCAAACTTAGCGGTTGCGTGAAGTAACGCAGAACCGCTTAGTCTGTTTTCACAGTTTTCTCAGTCACATGACTATTTAAATGTCACTTAGTAAACACCACGACACTCGTGAACAAGGGATTTACTCCCGAAACGCGTCGAGTTGGTCGGCGTCTTTTCTGAATAAAATCTCCGCCTGAAAGCATCAAGTTGTCCGCGGTCTGCTGTTTTGTGAAAACGAGAATACAGCGTAGCGTCGAGATATATATATTTATATATATATATATATATATATATATATATATATATATATATATATATTCACTGAAAAAACCATAGGTTTCACACATGTTATAGTTAGCAGGACATTTCACTCGTGAAAAACCAATGAAATTCCCCCGTTATAGTTAGTGCAGGCAACTATAACACACGCGACCGCAATCCTCTGCTGATGACGTCAGATATTACATCACTGTATTTAGACACCTATTTACCCATGTCTTCTTCCATTAATCTTTAGCTATACATATATTACAAATATTTATTTTTCATAAAGACACATATGTCATCAGTGATGTAATATCTGACATCATCAGCAGAGGATTGCGGTCGCGTGAGTTATAGTTGCCTGCACTAACTATAACGGGGGAATTTCATTGGTTTTTCACGAGTGAAATGTCCTGCTAACTATAACATGTGTGAAACCTATGGTTTTTTCAGTGAATTTGCAAGGTTTTTTAAATGCTAATTCCTAACTATAACGTGTGTGAAACCTATGGTTTTTTCAGTGAATCCAACCTATGTATAAAATAATATATGTACTATATCCTGCATTATGGAATGGTTAATTTTTTTTAAATTAATGTTTACATACAGTTGTTATCTTCTACAACTCTTGAAACTTGTATTTTTTATTTTATGCATTTTTTGCCGTGCGCGTACGGTAAGCTGACGCTACGCGCTCCGTACGTCATAAGTACGGTGCGCTTACGTGATACGGTGCGTGTACGGTAAGCTGACGCTATGCGCTCCGTACGTCATAAGTACGGTGCGCTTACGTAACGTACGTGACGTACGCGTACACGCATGCGCGTTGCGCGGAACCAACGTCGCGGTTACGCGGGTGCGTGTAATGCGCATGCGCGAGTGCGTCCTACGTACGTGCTCCGTAAGCGCTCCGTAAGCACATATTTACGTCACGTTTGCGCATGCGTACTTCTTTACGAGCGCGTACCGTAAGCTTACGGAGCGCGCACGGTAGGTCATGTGATCCACAAAGAACACTTTTCATTGTTTGAAACTACTTTCAGTTCCAGAAACTTCACACACCACACCCATTCCCCTCATTACTGCTTGAGATCCCCTAGGAGAAGGAGCTGAATTGACATTGAGATACAATGGCAGAGCAGAAGTCCTCTTCTGAGAGTGAGCCTAGCAGCACCATCATCAGACAGAGAAGGAGGAAACAAAAGGATTCTTTTGTGTGGGAGTATTTTACTTTTCCAGAGGGGCAGAAAAAGGTCAATGCTCCATTGGTCACTTGCAGACTTTGTGAGCGTGTTTTATCTAGAGGAGATCCAAGGAAGAAGTATTCCTTTGGAAATCACTCTATGATGAGACACCTTAGGGATAAACATCCCAGGACCTTTGCTCGACATACTGAAGAAAACTCTTCAGTAAGTCACCGGAGCCCAACCTCAGAAGCTCAGCCGAGTACATCATCGGCAGCTCAGCTGAGCCCTTCCTCTGAGGTGGGAGCATCACCTTCTTCAGCTCCTCTGGACATTAACCCTCGATTTCGGAGGGTTTCAATGAGTTGTACAACGTGTTGTGGTCTTATTGATTTTGGGTAGACCAGTGTTTCCCTTATTAACAATAAGATAGACCAGCACGTTTGTAGACGTTCATAATATTCCCATTCTTTCTTTCCTCTATCCCTGTATTAACCCAACGGCTCTTTTAAGAGCCAACCTTACCTCACAATTTTTTTTATTTTTTTTTAAGCTTTCCTTGTTGAAAATTTTTTTTTGCCGTGCGCGTACGGTACGCGTAATCGCGGAATGGTTACGAGAAGTTCGCGGTATTTTTCTCGCGGAATTTCTCCGTTTACGCCGTGCTAGTACGCTACGCGCATTCCGCGATTTTTTGAAAAAAAATTAGAATTAATGTTTGCCCTTGGGGGTCCTTCTGGGACCCCCTGACAAAGGCTAGGGGGTCAGGAACTGTCCACCCTGCCCCCTTTTCACGTTCTCCACCTTTGTTTTTCACCCCCTCAGACTGCGAGAGACAAAATGGCGGCCGACACTTCCTGGTTTCGACCGATTCGAATGTTTACTAAGATCTAACAACCAATCAGAATCGAGCTCGCGCACGGCGGCGTGCGCGTACGGTAAGCTTACGGTACGCGTTCGGAGCGCGCCTATAGATATTTATATTGATTTAAATGCTATTTTCTCAGGAAATACTGAACAGATTTACACGAGGCCTTCAAAAGGCACATCCCTGACCTGAGGGCTACCTCTCTGCCAAATTTCAAGTAATTCTGTTCAGCCGTTCGGGCTGTAGCTGTGTCTAAAAGTCCTATGGGAAAATGCATGGGGAAAACGCGTTTTGGGACTCCCCTTTTTTCTCAGCCCCTGGTTGACGAATCACCCCGAGACTTTCAGGGTAGGAGCTGAGCGGAGCGCCCCATTCGTTTTGAAAATTTCGCGAGGATTCGTCAACCGTCGCCAAAGTTATTCAAAATAGAATTTTCAGATTTCCTATGGAAACACGGTCCTAACTATAACTATCTACTGGCGACCGCCAGTAGATATATATATATATATATATATATATATATATATACATGCAAAACAAAGATCCCATGTTTGGAAACGCACTCAAAATCAGATAATTATAGGCACACAAGCATTCTTCAGCTCTGATATTTATCTTTGCCTTACGCGTTTCGGAGTGAAAATCTCCTTGATCACAGGCAGTCCACAGTACTGGCACAGTTTAAAGAAAAGGCACTCTTCCCAGCATGTTTTTTTATATTTCGTTCTTTAGTTAGCAACAGGTGCATTCAGTGAGTACTGCATGCTGGGGATTGTAGTGCGCAATTGTTTTACTCACAGCGAGTTTTGCAGTGCCCTTTCAAAATTATTCCCTTGGTAGGTTCTGTGCTCACATACCAAATCCGTGTTGTGTCTCAGGTATGTGAGCACAGAACTTACCAAGGGAATAATTTTGAAAGGGCACACAGGCCAAATTCATGTTGTGAATGAGGCTTTTCATGTCAGCATCCTATACCCAGTTCAACATTTCAAATATGTTCTAATGTGTGTCTCTGGGACATGGAGCAGGTGTATTGATGTTGTGTCACTTTGTCATCCTGACAGCTAACTGCCTACGAGAAGGGGGAGATATGGTCCAGCGTCGTCAGGTATGTGAGGACTGCGGGGGGGGGGGAGGCGTGATCCGACATCCGGTGCTGGACCCGACGGATCGCCCGGGTCCAGCTCAAGCTCTCGCCTCCTCACCCCACGGCGGCCGCCAACACCTCACCACCCAGATGAAACGTGTCTTGGCGGTGGTCTTCCCTGACCTCGATAGGCAGTTACAGGAGAGACTGCAGCAAGGAGGTGGTAGGTACATGGCTTTTTGTCGTGTTATGTGTCGCCAGCTTTAGGAAGTGCTATTTTGCATGAATACACTCCCAGAGTTCATATGTGCAGTGCATTTTCTGTTCCTAAATGTCACCTGGGGCTCTTTTTCATCCCTTCCTCTCCTTGGCATGTGTCCCCTGGTGTGTGTGTAATCACATTTGCACATGGTCATCTAGGGTGCCAGTACATCTAAGTGCACATTGCTTTCTGCATCATGTGGGAGGGTGGTCTGTGACTTGTGTTGGTAACTTGCCTGTGCCATGACCTGTTCACTATGTTGGGGGTCCATAGTTGTTGTCACTGATGCTGATTCTCAACATAGGAGTGTGAGCTTTCAACTGGACACCCTTGCAGCATGCATGACCAATGTTGTGGCCTCAGACATGATGTGCATGAGTGTGAGATATGCATAGTGCCATGACGGTTGTACATGGTAGAGTCAGCTCATTCCAGGACCATGGAGCAGTGTGCCCACTACAGTTCCCTGAGACACCCTGGCCTCCTAATCATGTGAGTCATCCAGCACTGTGCACATTCTCTGTGGGTTCTGCATAGGTCTGCCTCTGTGGCATTGTTCCCTGGCCTAGTTTGTATTTTGCAAATGTGTGCTACATGTGTCCACTGGACAGGGATGCACCATTTTGCTTGTGCATACTCACACTGGGCAGTGCCTGCGTGGCTATTCGCAACAATCTGTTGATGGATGTTTGTCACAAATATGTGTTGCCAGCCCCACGAGGGGATGTGGTGTAAATGAAGCAATTTTTCAAGCACAGTTGTTGTAACCCTGAATAAGAGGTGTCACTTCTTGATCTGTATCAATCACATTGACTCAGGTATTGGGGGGGGGGGAGGTGCGGGAGAGGCATACATGTGCAACCCTGATTTTTCATTGCCAGGTCTGACTTGTGTGTGAGAATTGCCTGGACTAAAATACACTGTGCAGTGCCCC
Source organism: Triturus cristatus (assembly GCF_964204655.1). Lineage (NCBI taxonomy): Eukaryota > Metazoa > Chordata > Amphibia > Caudata > Salamandridae > Triturus > Triturus cristatus. The sequence goes on from NW_028187423.1 coordinate 86,737, forward strand.
TGTGATGCTGGCCAGTGCTTAATGTACGTGCTTTGCAGCCTGTGTCATATTTTTACCAACAAGAATCCTGCTCATACATTTTTTGCACGTGTGTGGTTCTGATGCAACGCAGTTTGGACTTTGTGTGCTGACATCTGTGTGTACATTCTGGCTTGCCCTGAAGGTGTCCCCACAGTACAGCTGGTCATTTTTACCACCCAATTGCAGGCCCATTAGCTTATGCATTGTCCTGGGTGTGGACATGTGTGCCACTCCAGATGACAGGCAGTAGGTCATATGTGTAGCCATCTGTGTAATCAGGTGACGGATGGCCTGGTGACAACTGACATGATTCAAGTTGTTACTCTTCATAAATTGTACCTTGGTACTCACAGCACTTGTCAACAGTTTTTCATGTTTAACATGTGGAAATTTGATGATTTGAGTTAAGAACACTGATGTGCCTGCATGCAATATGTTGCACAAGGCAGTGCACACAAAAGTACATTGACACTGTCATTGAATAAGCTGGCACCTTTTCAAAGAAGCCACTGTTCTAAATAAATGGTGTTGCAGATTCTCCATATACATGTTCCCACGGTGGTCTTGATTTTGTGAGACTCCTTAGTTGTCGTTGATACAAACTAACGAGTGCCAAGACGTCCAGACCTCCGTGGGCCCATGTATATGTACTTTCTGCAACACCATCTATTTCTAACAGTGGCTCCTCAGAAAAGGTGCCAGCTTGTTCAATGACAGTGTCAATGTACTTTTGTGTGCACTGCCTTGTGCGACATATTGCATGCAGGCACATGAGTGTTCTTTTCACGAAATGGCCAATTGGCACATTCAAAACATGTAGATTGGGTAAAGTATTGTGAGTCCCAAGGTACCAACATATGTTCGTTTTGTGTTCCAAAGGACTTACATGTCTCTCAGTGTGGTGACACCTTGAGTATTGAGGTGTGTTAGTTTACCTTGAGTGCACCACTACTGTTTATTTCAGTGTAAACAAGAGGTGTCATGACTTCATTGTATTGCTGTGCTCACCGGTTCACAGACACTAGCTTCTCAGTGTATTTCTGTAACGCCCTGAACGTCTCAGGATCGTTTAACAGACACGACAATGAGGACGCAACCACTTGTGAAGGGTTAGTTCTTTTAATGAAGGCAAATAAAATACAAAGAACAAACAAAAGTTATAGTCACTGGAATCCTCCAGGCTAAGTACGTTACCAGCCCACAGCACGGATGGTCCTAACCGTCCTCTGCATATACGCCGATCCCGGCGTATGCCAACAGAGGGCAGAAATGAAATGGCCGACAATGCCAATCGGTAGGCTGTGAGGGGCACGAAGAGTGTTGGGGAGAATCGAGGAGTCAGGGAAACACCCAGCCGGGGTCTCTACCTGAAGGGAGCAGCCGCTCAACCTCTTCCTCAGACTGCACCGGGACGCGGAGTCACCTCCTGGTGATGCGTCACCGATACCCCAATCACAAGCAAGAATACTGAACCGAGAGCAGCCGCTCGATCGATCCTGTGGACTTCCGAGTCTGTAACGCGGCAAACACCTCCTGGTGTGCGTTACAGCTGGCAGTCCCTGTGTCTCTGGTCGGGCTGGGAGTTACGACTCCAACCAGCAAAAGCGCCACTGCGCTTGGACTCAGCAGAGTCAAAAAGCGAAGCTCAATGGTTGACCGGTAGAGCTTCCGGGTCCTTCACAGGTGACGATGGGGCAAGACACGGCCCAGGGAGTAACGACTCGACCTACCTCCGTTCTTGCCTTACTGGAGCACCACTCCGGAACACTGCTCTTCACGAAGCAGGTACGTCGGTGTAAACACAATATCCGACAGCCTTGTACCTCCCGGTTCCTCCCTTTATAGGGCGTGTTTTCCTTGAGTTATGTAACAGCTCTCCTGTTTACATAAGGGCGTGTTTCCCTTGAGTTATGTAACAGCTCTCCTGTTTACATAAGGGCGTGTTTCCCTTGAGTTATGTAACAGCTCTCCTGTTTACATAAGGGCGTGTTTCCCTTGAGTTATGTAACAGCTCTCCTGTTTACATAAGGGCGTGTTTCCCTTGAGTTATGTAACAGCTCTCCTGTTTACATAACCTCTCAACCGCTAAGCATCCTGGGAGATGTAGTCCGTTTTCGCTGGTTACCGTTTTCCTCCCCTCGTATGACAGGAATTCTTGACAGTACATCCTCCCTCTCAGCGGCTCCCCACGGGTCCAGCGCTGGCAGGAAAACGCCGATGGAACAAGGAGACCAAGCGCGGAGCATGAACCCCTTCAGCCGGTTCCCATGAATGCTCCTCCGGGCCATAGCCTTTCCACGCAACCAGGTACCACAGCTTCCCCCTGCGCCATTTGGACGCCCGTATGCCCGACACTTCATACTCCACCTCCGACTCCACGCATACCGGCCTAGGTGTCCCAGACGGCTTGGAGGGTGCTGGTTTGAGCAATGATACATGAAAGACAGGGTGTATCCGCAATGACTGGGGCAAGCACACCTTCACGTTCACGGGACCCATACACTTGGTAATTCAATAGGGGCCCATGTAATTGGGATGGAACACACTGTTCTTTCGAAACCTCATGTTTCTTGTGGATATCCAGACGTAGTCCCCAGTGCGGTACAGTGGCCCGGGCCTTCTCTTCCTATCTGCCGCAGCCTTGTATCTTCTCTTGGCCTCTATTAGGACAGCCCTTGAGCGCATCAACGTGTCTTTTATGTGTGCCACCCTGTCCGCTGTGGCGGGAATCCTGTCCTCTCTGAACGGATGTAGAAATGGCAAGAACCTGGGATGTTGGCCATAGTTGCTATAGAACGGAGATGACTGTGTGGAGCTGTGAGTGGCGTTGTTATAGGCTATCTCTGCAACCCATAGCAAGTCGACCCATTCTTCCCTGCCCTGGTCCACAAAACATCGCAGATACTGTTTGAGCGTTTGGTTCAGGCGCTCGGTTTGGCCGTCCGTTTGAGGGTGGTAGCTGGTGGACAGGGCGGTCTTAACATGCAGCGCAGTGCACCAAGTCTTCCAGAATTGCGCAGTAAACTGCGACCCCCGGTCCGACACGATCACCCCAGGTAATCCATGCAGTCGTACCACATTCTTTAGGAGTAGTGACGCCAATTCCCCGGCCGTAGGGACTCTCTTGCAGGGGATGAAGTGCCCCATTTTCGTCAAGTAATCCACCACCACCAGTATTGCCGTCATCCCCTGGTCTACCGGTAGGCCCACCACGAAGTCCAGTGATATGCTATCCCATGGTCTATCCGGGGTCGGAAGTGGATGTAAGAGCCCTTGGGTTCGGCCATGGTCGGCCTTCATGGTAGCACACGTAGGACACTCCTGTCCCCACCTCCTGACATCCACTCTCATGGTTGGCCACCAGAAATGCCGTCCCATGCTAGCCACCGTTTTTTCAAAGCCCAAATGACCTGCGCATGGAGAGTCATGGCACCAGATGAATGCTTGTTTCCTTAGCCTAGGCGTGGGTATCAATAGGCACCTGCCCTTCAGGGGTATCCCGTCCTTCAGCTGCCATTCTCTGTGACTGAGGAGCCACCTCCGCCATGCGAATGACCTGATCCCTCTCTTTATTCCCCTCAGGAAAGTATCCGGTTGGATAACCCCCAATACCATCCTCGGGGAAATGACGGAATGCTCGGTCGCAGGCAATGGTTCCTTAACTGCAGATTGACGGGACAGGGCGTCCGCCTTCCGGTTTTCCGTCCCCGGCCGATATGTGATGCGGAAGTTGAACCCCGCAAAGAAGATCATCCACCGCAGCTGCCTGGGAGAAAGGTGTCTAGTGGCCGTCATGAACTGTAGGTTCCGATGGTCCGTGTACACCGATACCACATGTCTTGCCCCCATCAACCAATGCCTCCATTCGGTGAAGGCGTCCTTGATTGCGAGAAGCTCCTTCTCCGCAATATGGTAGTTGCGTTCGGCGTCGTTGAGTTTGCGGGACATGTACGCAACAGGATGAAGCACCCCTGTGTCGTGGTTGCGTTGGGACAAGATAGCCCCCAGCGCCACATCCGACGCGTCCGCTTCCACCACGTAGGGGAGATCCGGATCGGGGTGAGCCAACACCGGCGCCTTACCAAAGGCGCTTTTCAGGGCCTCAAAGGCTTTGTTCGCTTCAGGGGACCAGACAAACTCCTTGGACTTCCTCAGTAGCTGTGTGATTGGGGCCACCACTCCTGAAAATCCATCTATAAACCGCCTGTAAAAGTTGGCGAAGCCAATGAAACTTTGGACGTCCTTCACGCTTTGGGGCACCGGCCATTCTTTCACCGCCTTGATCTTTCGTTCTGCCATCTCCTGTCCCTCTGGACTCAGCATCACTCCGAGGAATTCCACGGATGTGACATGGAAGTCACACTTGCTGAGTTTACAAAACAGCATGTTTTCCCTCAGCTTTTGGAGCACAGCTTTGACGTGGTGTACGTGCTCCTCCACACTGGACGAATAGATGAGGATGTCGTCGATATATACGACCACGTAGATATCCAACTCCTCTCTGAACACCTCATTCAAAAAGTACTGAAAGGCTGCCGGGGCGTTGCACAGACCGAACGGCATGACGAGGTACTCAAAAAGGCCGAACCTGGTCTTAAAGGCGGTCTTCCACTCGTCTCCGTCCCTCATGCGCACCAGATGGTATGCCCCTTTCAAATCCAACTTGGTGTAGATACGAGCTTTCTTGACCTGTTCCAGAAGTACACTGATGAGAGGCAAGGGGTACCGATTTTTTATGGTTATCGCATTCAATGCCCTAAAGTCCACACAGGCTCTCAGCTCCCCATTAGCCTTCGGGATGAAGAAGAGTGGCGAGGCGGCCGGAGACTTGGACGGGCGGATGAATCCTAGCTTGAGGAGTTTATCCAGGTACCCCCGGAGATGCACGTTTTCAGGCTCCGTCAGGGCATACAGCCTGCCGCTGGGAACGCTGGCCCCTGGCACCAGGTCGATCTGGCAGTCAAACTGTCTATGTGGTGGTAGCACTTCCGCCTTCACCTCATCAAATACATCCTCAAAACTGTGATAAGCCTGGGGGAGAGCCACATTTGTTTCTGCCGCTGTAGCCACCGTCTGACTCCCGCTCTCATCTGCGTCAAGGGATTCCGTTCTTATTCCACAATGCAGGATGCAATACGGTGATGTCATTTTGATGCGATGTGTTGGCCAATCCACAAAGGGGTTGTGTTTCTGTAGCCACGGCAATCCCAATATGACGCCATATTGGGGCGCTTGGATGATGTTAAAATCGATTTGTTCCAAATGGTTCCTCCCATATCTCATCGGAAGGACCCCCGTGTGCTGTCCGATGGGCCCCGTCACCAATCGCCTTCCGTCTACCGCATAGACGTCTTCGGGTACTGCTTTGGGAAGAAGCACTAGCCCTAGCCTGCATGCCTCGTTGTGGTCCATAAACATGCCAGTGGCCCCTGAATCCACCATGGCCACAACGGGTATCCACTGGTCATGCACTCCCACGTGCACCGTGATAAACAGGTGTCGTTGTCCCTTAGTGACCGAGTTGGAAAGTGAAGGGATGGATGAGTGACTCCGAGATGCCCCTTCTCTGGTCTTGGAGCCCTCTAGTTTTCCGCCGGTATGTCCACCACGGCTGTTACCGACCGGTTGGCCCGATAACGTGACGTCTTCGGTTTGGCAGGGCATTCACGTACGTAGTGGCCTTTTTTGCCACAATATAGGCACAATCCTTGTTTACGGCGTGACTCTTTCTCCGTGGCTGTGAGGCTCGCTCGTATTGCGCTGATGTCCATGGGTTCTCCCTTGGATGCGGTGGAAGTTTCAGGACTTCCCACCGTCACATAGGATGGAAGGGATTTTCCTTTTCTCCCATGATCCCCCTTTCTTTCACTTAGCCTATGTTCCAGCCGTAATACCAGGTTGATAAGGCCCTCACATGTCTTGGGTTGAAAGTCAATATGAGCCACGGCGTCCTTGAGCTCATCGCACAGCCCTTGATGGAAGAGCGCCGTCTGTTTAGCAACAGGCCACTTGGTTTCCGCAACCAGCCTTCGGAACGCGTTGAGATACTGCACCAGGTCGTTGGATCCCTGTCTCAACTCAAGCATTTCACGGTCCGCCGTGTACGAGTCAGCCCTTCTGTCGAATACCTTCAGGAATTCCTCGCGAAAAGCACCCCAATCACATAAGAGGGGGTCGTCCCTGCTCACCAGAGGTACGGCCCATTGTGCCGCGTTTCCAGCCAAATAGGATATAAGGAAAGCCACACGAGCCTGACTCGTGGGGAACGCCTTTGGTTTGCACGATAAATGTAGCGCCACTTGTGTGAGGAATACCTGCGCTGTGTTAGGATCCCCACTGTACCTCTCTGGTGTTGCCAAGGGGATGGCTACCGGCATTTCCACTACTACCGCAGGGGTCTGGTTCGTGAGGGAGGTGCTGGGCGTGAGCGGGTCCAATTGGATAGCATCCAGTCTGGCTTTTACATCGGCTGTTTCTTGCCTAGAGGCAGCCACTTCAACTTGCATGGCCGCTAAAGCAGCCAGCACATCATCAAGTGTTGCCATGTCTGTTATCGACCGGGAGACAGTTAGTGTTATTAAGGTCGGATATTTTGTAACGCCCTGAACGTCTCAGGATCGTTTAACAGACACGACAATGAGGACGCAACCACTTGTGAAGGGTTAGTTCTTTTAATGAAGGCAAATAAAATACAAAGAACAAACAAAAGTTATAGTCACTGGAATCCTCCAGGCTAAGTACGTTACCAGCCCACAGCACGGATGGTCCTAACCGTCCTCTGCATATACGCCGATCCCGGCGTATGCCAACAGAGGGCAGAAATGAAATGGCCGACAATGCCAATCGGTAGGCTGTGAGGGGCACGAAGAGTGTTGGGGAGAATCGAGGAGTCAGGGAAACACCCAGCCGGGGTCTCTACCTGAAGGGAGCAGCCGCTCAACCTCTTCCTCAGACTGCACCGGGACGCGGAGTCACCTCCTGGTGATGCGTCACCGATACCCCAATCACAAGCAAGAAGACTGAACCGAGAGCAGCCGCTCGATCGATCCTGTGGACTTCCGAGTCTGTAACGCGGCAAACACCTCCTGGTGTGCGTTACAGCTGGCAGTCCCTGTGTCTCTGGTCGGGCTGGGAGTTACGACTCCAACCAGCAAAAGCGCCACTGCGCTTGGACTCAGCCGAGTCAAAAAGCGAAGCTCAATGGTTGACCGGTAGAGCTTCCGGGTCCTTCACAGGTGACGATGGGGCAAGACACGGCCCAGGGAGTAACGACTCGACCTACCTCCGTTCTTGCCTTACTGGAGCACCACTCCGGAACACTGCTCTTCACGAAGCAGGTACGTCGGTGTAAACACAATATCCGACAGCCTTGTACCTCCCGGTTCCTCCCTTTATAGGGCGTGTTTTCCTTGAGTTATGTAACAGCTCTCCTGTTTACATAAGGGCGTGTTTCCCTTGAATTATGTAACAGCTCTCCTGTTTACATAAGGGCGTGTTTCCCTTGAGTTATGTAACAGCTCTCCTGTTTACATAAGGGCGTGTTTCCCTTGAGTTATGTAACAGCTCTCCTGTTTACATAAGGGCGTGTTTCCCTTGAGTTATGTAACAGCTCTCCTGTTTACATAACCTCTCAACCGCTAAGCATCCTGGGAGATGTAGTCCGTTTTCGCTGGTTACCGTTTTCCTCCCCTCGTATGACAGGAATTCTTGACAATTTCTCATTCAAGTTGTGGCCTTTTGTGTATTTATTTTCCTGGTGTCCAAGTGGCATGGTGGGTCTACCAACTGGGCAGTACAGGGCTTACATATGTGCGGAGTAATCCAGCTGTTACTCATGATGCATTGCCTGATATGCACTGTGACCTATTGTTCTTGTGTAAACAAGTGAGGGGTGGGGCATCCTTATTGCCCCTACCAGATGCACAGCTAAATGCGCCATCTAGGTGATCATGTAGTTAGTCCATTGTTACAAATTGTAATCTCTGTACTCATTTTAAACCAATAATCTTGACATCCTTTTAAATTACATTTGTCTTTCAGGCCACACACGGAATGGTTTGCCATTTCCCAAGTTTCTTGTGTTCCAACCGTGCCCATCCGGACCTCTTGAAAGAACATGACCAATGCAAAAAATCCATCCAAGACAGTGTTTTATTAAATAAAACCCAATGCATTTCGGGCAATCAAGTGCCCTTCGTCAGGGGTCACTGTAAATGGCAATAAAAACAACAAATGTGGCCATTACCATTTGTATGAAACACAATAATATATAATGCATTCAACTGACATTCACAAATTCATTTTTCAAAATACGCTTTACAAAATGCCATATTTGCACTTCACCCTCCTCTGATTACTCGACTCTACCTGCCTCAGACAGCAATGTTAAGCACCCACCGATAACCTTAATCTGTTAGGGCTCGAGTACCTTGTGTTGTAGTCAAACTACCTATCCCAGCATGCCCTGTAAGGAAGGAGGGTTGTGTACTGCCCCATACTGCCTCTGGACCGGTCATGTGAGTGGGAGGGTTCTTAAGCCGACCTTGCTGTTGCCTCAGTGCTTGGCTTTCTTGTGAACTTCCTGGACGTATACCTGGATTGGAACTGCATCGTGGACATTCCTGTTGAAAGCTAGCCGTGATTCTCTGGATAACCTCAGTGGTGTTTTCTCCCTGCTCCGTTGTGTGTTCTCCCTGTCCCTGCGCTCTCTGAGAGGTGCCGGCACTATCTCATTTTCTCCTCCGCTCCCTGAGAGGTGTTGTCACCATACCGTTACCTAAAGTGGCTTGGGCGAAATTGCAGTCGCCGCTTGTAACTTTGCCTTTTCCTGCCAGTGTGTCATTTGGCGGCTTCCGTCCTTTTCCGCCCCGAACACGCCTCCATTACAAACGCGAGGACGCGTTTGTTTCCTGAACTTGTCCGCCCACCCCGAACACGCCTCCAGTTCAAACGCGAGGACGCGTTTGTTTTTCTGCTCCTTTCCGCCCTCGTACCCGCCTCCTCACCAAACGCGAGTACGCGTTTGTTTCCTTCTGCCTTCTGGATTACCCGCATTGCCATAGCAGGTACCGATCTTTAATTTTTCTTTGTTAACCGCGAGTACGCGTTTCCTTGTTTGGACGGACCACAGTGGTTTACATGCCCCCAACCTTCAAGACTTAGTTAGACGCGAGTACGCGTTTCCTGTGTTTGAACGCGCCACAGATTACCTGCCTCCAACCTTCAATTCAAGTACAAACTTTATTGTTGAGAACTTTTCCTGTCGTGTCGACAGTTTGTTTCCTGTGCCTCGTCCTGCATGATTGGTGGCGCCCTTGCGGTCAAGTTAACCGCATGGGTTATTTATTTCAACGAGACTCCTACAATCAACTCGCCCTTCTGCCTTTACAAGTAAGTTTGGGGCAGTACACACCCTAGAGGGTCGACAAGCAGTAGTTTAAGGGGAACAGTTACCTTTCATGTTGATGCTTGTTAATCTTCCCTTTTATGTCCTCTTGTCTTATATCTAGATTTCCAGTCCCTTGGTCCTGGACCTATTTCTGTTGGCCTTTGGAGAGACAATTCTGAGGGGTCTCATGAGTCTCTCCCTTTTTGAGAACACAGTTTCTACTCTAGTGTGTTTTTAGTGCGACACTGGGTGGAAGGTG
>NW_028187424.1:0-1000 GCF_964204655.1 Triturus cristatus
CAAATTATAAGGTCTACGCGTTTCGAATCCCTTTTCTTCCTGGGACCCTCGTCAGGACCAGTATTCACTGAAAGAAACAAACAAAACTTTGTTTACCCAATGGTCTGCCTAACTCTGCCTCAAAACTCTGCCATTGCTTACATCGCTTACCTGCAGTTAAATGCAGTCAGAAAACTCCAAGCGTATTAGACGTATTAAGCGTCCAACCTCTGCCTAAAAACATACAATGAAGCACCGGTTTAAAGCCCACTCTAATTATGTCACTCGTCATTATTACTGTCGGCCTATTTGGTCACAATTTTAGTCATTTATTCTTACTTGAGGTGTCAGCTGATGAAAAGGACTCAAGTAGTTTGTTGCGTGCAACAATCTGTGGAGTGAATGAATGTTTCAATTTAACGCGATTGTGTTATCAAATAAACAATCAAAATAAAAATGAAAAATGGCAATTGTTGCTGTGCGCTACCTTTTAATGGATTTTGGTCCATGGACCGGGGTGGCTTCGGTGTTGCCGATTGCACTCGTCGCATTGTGAAGCGAAGGGGACACAGTAAGGAATTCTTTCTCCAAAATGGCGTTCACGCTGCAAATCATACTATCTGGAGTCTATTTGTATCGCTTCTTTCAAGGAAAGAGTATCGTCTTACGTTTGAGTTGCGAGCGTCCAGCGTGTCTATGGCGGGCTAACGATCAGCTGCTCTGCTTCTTTCAGATGCCGTGAATCTTTGCCGGCTTAAACTAGACGCGTGACGTATGTCTAGTGCGACCTCGTGGAGCTTCTTGGAAATGTAGTTTATTCACACTGGCTTGTAGTTTTCTTTGCCGTGTTCAAGCAAAAGGCACAATAGGATTGTCTGCGAAACTTTGTTGGTTGAATATTGTCATATTGCAGCAGGCTGGGGTTGTATTAACCCATGCTCTGCCATTTAAATTAGACGGCTGGTCCCCACCGTTGATCTGATTACTAGGTTGCTCCTTGTGCAAAAATGATGACTTTTGT